>NC_052343.1:17000692-17223102 GCF_016432855.1 Salvelinus namaycush
GTTGTCGTGGATGGAGCTGAGGTGGAGGTGGGTAGTGTGGATTGATATGAGGCGGGAGGTGGGTAGTATGGATGGAACTGATGAGGGAGGTGGGTAGTATGGATGGAGATGAGGAGGGAGGGTGGGTAGTATGGATGGAGATGAGGAGGGAGGTGGGTTAGTATGGATGGATGATGAGGAGGGAGGTGGGTAGTATGGATGGAGATTGAGGATGGAGGTGGGTAGTGTGGATTGAGTTAGATGAGGGATGATGTGGCGTAGTTGTGGATGATGATTGAGGTGAGGGATCGTGGGTATGTATGGATGGAGATGAGGAGGGAGGTGGGTTAGTATGATGGAGATGAGGGAGGGAGGTGGGGTTAGTATGGATGGAGATGAGGAGGGAAGGTGGGTTAGTGTGGCTGGAGATGAGGAGGGAGGTGGGTAGATGTGAGTGAGGGAGGTGGGTAGTATGGATGGAGATGAGGAGGGAGGTGGGTAGTATGGATGGAGATGAGGAGGAGGTGGGTAGTATGGATGGAGATGAGGAGGGAGGTGGGTAGTATGGATGGAGATGAGGAGGGAGGTGGGTAGTATGGATGGAGATGAGGAGGGAGGTGGGTAGTATGGATGGAGATGAGGAGGGAGGTGGGTAGTATGGATGGAGATGAGGAGGGAGGTGGGTAGTATGGATGGAGATGAGGAGGGAGTGGGGAGTATGGATGGAGATGAGGAGGGAGGTGGGTAGTATGGATGGAGATGAGGAGGGAGGTGGGTAGTATGGATGGAGATGAGGAGGGAGGTGGGTAGTATGGATGGGGTGAGGAGGGAGGTGGGTAGTATGGATGGAGATGAGGAGGGAGGTGGGTAGTATGGATGGAGATGAGGAGGGAGGTGGGTAGTAGTGGATGGAGATGAGGAGGGAGGTGGGTAGTATGGATGGAGATGAGGAGGAGGTGGGGTTAGTATGGATGGAGATGAGGAGGGAGGTGGGTAGTATGGATGGAGATGAGGAGGGAGGGGGGTAGTATGGATGGAGATGAGGAGGGAGGGGGGTAGTGTGGATGGAGATGAGGAGGGAGGGGGGTAGTATGGAGGAGATGAGTAGATGAGGAGGAGGTGGGTAGTATGGATGGAGATGAGGAGGGAGGTGGGTAGTGTGATGGAGATGAGGAGGGAGGTGGGTAGTATGAGGGAGGTGGGTAGTATGGATGGAGATGAGGAGGGAGGTGGGTAGTGTGGATGGAGATGAGGAGGGAGGTGGGTAGTGTGGATGGAGATGAGGAGGGAGGTGGGTAGTATGGATGGAGATGAGGAGGGAGGTGGGTAGTGTGGATGGAGTTGAGGAGGGAGGTGGTTAGTATGGATGGAGATGAGGAGGGAGGTGGGTAGTATGGATGGAGATGAGGAGGGAGGTGGGTAGTATGGATGGAGATGAGGAGGGAGGTGGGTAGTATGGATGGAGATGAGGAGGGAGGTGGGTAGTATGGATGGAGATGAGCTGGGAGGTGGGTAGCATGGATGGAGATGAGGAGGGAGGTGGGTAGTATGGATGGAGATGAGGAGGGAGGTGGGTAGTGTGGTTGGAGATGAGGAGGGAGGTGGGTAGTATGGATGGAGATGAGGAGGGAGGTGGGTAGTGTGGATGGAGATGAGGAGGGAGGTGGGTAGTGTGGATGGAGATGAGGAGGGAGGTGGGTAGTATGGATGGAGATGAGGAGGGAGGTGGGTAGTGTGGGTGGAGTTGAGGAGGGAGGTGGGTAGTGTGGATGGAGATGAGGAGGGAGGTGGGTAGTGTGGATGGAGATGAGGAGGGAGGTGGGTAGTATGGATGGAGATGAGGAGGGAGGTGGGTAGTATGGATGGAGATGAGGAGGGAGGTGGGTAGTATGGATGGAGATGAGGAGGGAGGTGGGTAGTGTGGATGGAGATGAGGAGGGAGGTGGGTAGTATGGATGGAGATGAGGAGGGAGGTGGGTAGTATGGATGGAGATGAGGAGGGAGGTGGGTAGTGTGGGTGGAGTTGAGGAGGGAGGTGGGTAGCGTGGATGGAGATGAGGTGGGAGGTGGGTAGTGTGGATTGAGTTGAGGAGGGAGGTGGGTAGTGTGGATGGAACTATGAGGAGGGAGGTGGGTAGTATGGATGGAGATGAGGAGGGAGGTGGGTAGTATGGATGGAGATGAGGAGGGAGGTGGGTAGTATGGATGGAGATGAGGAGGGAGGTGGGTAGTATGGATGGAGATGAGGAGGGAGGTGGGTAGTGTGGATGGAGATGAGGAGGGAGGTGGGTAGTGTGGATGGAGTTGAGGAGGGATGTGGGTAGTATGGATGGAGATGAGGTGGGTAGTATGGATGGAGATGAGGAGGGAGGTGGGTAGTATGGATGGAGATGAGGAGGGAGGTGGGTAGTATGGATGGAGATGAGGAGGGAGGTGGGTAGTGTGGATGGAGATGAGGAGGGAGGTGGGTAGTATGGATGGAGATGAGGAGGGAGGTGGGTAGCGTGGATGGAGATGAGGAGGGAGGTGGGTAGTATGGATGGAGATGAGGAGGGAGGTGGGTAGCATGGATGGAGATGAGTAAAGCACCTAACACACCGTGTCGGTGTGGCCATGTGATCACCTGCTGGGTGTCGACCAAGTTGGGTGTCGACCAAGTCGACCTTGTTGGCATTTTCCATGCCAACAAGGGCCTCAAACCAAGTCATACTGCAACAAGAGCTCTTCATCATTGTGTTGAGTATCTCTACGTCAAAATGTGTTGATTCTTTGAGTTGCAATAAATGAATGTTGTTGTTGCTACGGCTAGTGGTAATATCGGTTCAGTTGTGTGCTGCAGACTCCTTTCTAAAGGCATCTGTTTCCCTCTCTCTGTCCCTCTCTTCCTCCATGCCCATCCCTCTGTCTGTGCACCCCCTCTCTACTCTCCTCCCTCCCATCCTCCCTCTCAGGCTCGGCTGCGTTGCCAGGCAACATGGCGTACTTTGGGAGTGCCCAGGATGATGTGGATCTGGAGGATGAAGATGATGAAGAGGAGGAGTGTGACGACAGGATGTCAGCTCACAGCCACAACTCAACTTCCTGTCTGTCCTCACAGCGGAAAAACAAAACAACGCCGGGGAAGAAGGTCTCCAATGGACATGGTACTACTGATCTCCATGTTGTTTTGGTACTCACTACTGATCTCCATGTTGTTTTGGTACTCACTACTGATCTCCATGTTGTTTTGGTACTCACTACTGATCTCCATGTTGTTTTGGTACTCACTACTGATCTACATGTTGTTTTGGTACACACTACTGATATACCATGTTGTTTTGGTACTCACTACTGATCTCCATGTTGTTTTGGTACTCACTACTGATCTCCATGTTGTTTTGGTACTCACTACTGATCTCCATGTTGTTTTGGTACTCACTACTGATCTACATGTTGTTTTGGTACACACTACTGATATACCATGTTGTTTTGGTACTCACTACTGATCTCCATGTTGTTTTGGTACTCACTACTGATCTCCATGTTGTTTTGGTACTCACTACTGATCTCCATGTTGTTTTGGTACTCACTACTGATCTCCATGTTGTTTTGGTACTCACTACTGATCTCCATGTTGTTTTGGTATTCACTACTGATCTACCATGTTGTTTTGGTACACACTACTGATCTCCATGTTGTTTTGGTACTCACTACTGATCTACCATGTTGTTTTGGTACTCACTACTGATCTCCATGTTGTTTTGGTACTCACTACTGATCTACCATGTTGTTTTGGTATTCACTACTGATCTCCATGTTGTTTTGGTACACACTACTGATCTCCATGTTGTTTTGGTACACACTACTGATCTCCATGTTGTTTTGGTATTCACTACTGATCTACCATGTTGTTTTGGTACACACTACTGATCTACCATGTTGTTTTGGTACTCACTACTGATCTACCATGTTGTTTTGGTACTCACTACTGATCTCCATGTTGTTTTGGTACTCACTACTGATCTACCATGTTGTTTTGGTACTCACTACTGATCTCCATGTTGTTTTGGTACTCACTACTGATCTACCATGTTGTTTTGGTACTCACTACTGATCTCCATGTTGTTTTGGTACTCACTACTGATCTCCATGTTGTTTTGGTACTCACTACTGATCTCCATGTTGTTTTGGTACTCACTACTGATCTACCATGTTGTTTTGGTACTCACTACTGATCTCCATGTTGTTTTGGTACTCACTACTGATCTCCATGTTGTTTTGGTACTCACTACTGATCTACCATGTTGTTTTGGTACACACTACTGATCTCCATGTTGTTTTGGTACTCACTACTGATCTACCATGTTGTTTTGGTACACACTACTGATCTACCATGTTGTTTTGGTACTCACTACTGATCTCCATGTTGTTTTGGTACTCACTACGGATCTACCATGTTGTTTTGGTACTCACTACGGATCTACCATGTTGTTTTGGTACTCACTACTGATCTACATGTTGTTTTGGTACACACTACTGATCTACATGTTGTTTTGGTACACACTACTGATCTACCATGTTGTTTTGGTACTCACTACTGATCTACCATGTTGTTTTGGTACTCACTACTGATCTACCATGTTGTTTTGGTACACACTACTGATCTACATGTTGTTTTGGTACACACTACTGATCTCCATGTTGTTTTGGTACACACTACTGATCTACCATGTTGTTTTGGTATTCACTACTGATCTACCATGTTGTTTTGGTATTCACTACTGATCTACCATGTTGTTTTGGTACTCACTACTGATCTACATGTTGTTTTGGTACACACTACTGATCTACCATGTTGTTTTGGTACACACTAGTGATCTCCATGTTGTTTTGGTACACACTACTGATATACCATGTTGTTTTGGTACACACTACTGATCTACCATGTTGTTTTGGTACACACTACTGATCTACCATGTTGTTTTGGTACACACTACTGATCTACCATGTTTTGGTACTCACTACTGATCTACCATGTTTTGGTACTCACTACTGATCTACCATGTTTTGGTACTCACTACTGATCTCCATGTTGTTTTGGTACTCACTACTGATCTACCATGTTGTTTTGGTACACACTACTGATCTACCATGTTGTTTTGGTACTCACTACTGATCTACCATGTTGTTTTGGTACACACTACTGATCTACCATGTTTTGGTACTCACTACTGATCTACCATGTTTTGGTACTCACTACTGATCTACCATGTTTTGGTACTCACTACTGATCTCCATGTTGTTTTGGTACTCACTACTGATCTACCATGTTTTGGTACTCACTACTGATCTCCATGTTGTTTTGGTACACACTACTGATCTACCATGTTTTGGTACTCACTACTGATCTACCATGTTTTGGTACTCACTACTGATCTACCATGTTTTGGTACTCACTACTGATCTCCATGTTGTTTTGGTACTCACTACTGATCTACCATGTTTTGGTACTCACTACTGATCTCCATGTTGTTTTGGTACACACTACTGATCTACCATGTTGTTTTGGTACTCACTACTGATGTACCATGTTGTTTTGGTACACACTACTGATCTATCATGTTGTTTTGGTACACACTACTGATCTCCATGTTGTTTTGGTACTCACTACTGATCTACCATGTTGTTTTGGTACTCACTACTGATATACCATGTTGTTTTGGTACACACTACTGATCTCCATGTTGTTTTGGTACTCACTACTGATCTACCATGTTGTTTTGGTACACACTACTGATCTCCATGTTGTTTTGGTACACACTACTGATCTACCATGTTGTTTTGGTACACACTACTGATCTACCATGTTGTTTTGGTACACACTACTGATCTACCATGTTTTGGTACTCACTACTGATCTCCATGTTGTTTTGGTACTCACTACTGATCTCCATGTTGTTTTGGTACTCACTACTGATCTCCATGTTGTTTTGGTACACACTACTGATCTACCATGTTTTGGTACTCACTACTGATCTCCATGTTGTTTTGGTACTCACTACTGATCTACCATGTTTTGGTACTCACTACTGATCTCCATGTTGTTTTGGTACACACTACTGATCTACCATGTTGTTTTGGTACACACTACTGATCTACCATGTTGTTTTGGTACACACTACTGATCTACCATGTTGTTTTGGTACTCACTACTGATCTACCATGTTGTTTTGGTACACACTACTGATCTACCATGTTTTGGTACTCACTACTGATCTACCATGTTGTTTTGGTACACACTACTGATCTACCATGTTGTTTTGGTACACACTACTGATCTCCATGTTGTTTTGGTACACACTACTGATATACCATGTTGTTTTGGTACTCACTACTGATCTACCATGTTGTTTTGGTACACACTACTGATCTACCATGTTGTTTTGGTACACACTACTGATCTACCATGTTGTTTTGGTACACACTACTGATATACCATGTTGTTTTGGTACACACTACTGATATACCATGTTGTTTTGGTACTCACTACTGATCTCCATGTTGTTTTGGTATTCACTACTGATCTACCATGTTGTTTTGGTACTCACTACTGATCTACCATGTTGTTTTGGCACACACTACTGATCTACCATGTTGTTTTGGTACACACTACTGATCTACCATGTTGTTTTGGTACACACTACTGATCTACCAACTCTATAGTGCACTACTTTTAACCTGGGCCCAGGCCAAAAGTAGTGCACTACATAGGGAACAGGGTGCCATTCAGGAAGCAAACCATGTACTCAGTGATCCGCGTCCACAAACAGAGCTCCATCATCCTCCCTTTACACACACACACACACACACACACACACACACACACACACACACACACACACACACACACACACACACACACACACACACACACACACACACACACACACACACACACACACACACACACACACCATGTATGCATAGCACCAGGCATTTTTCACTTCTACTGAAGCAAAGTATACACAGTTCTCACCCAGAGCTCACCCAGGGCCATGGGTCTTAAAGGAGCAGCAGTTCTCACCCAGACCTCACACAGGGCCATGGGTCTTAAAGGAGCAGCAGCTCTCACCCAGGGCCATGGGTCTTAAAGGTGCAGCAGCTCTCACCCAGGGCCATGGGTCTTAAAGGTGCAGCAGCTCTCACCCAGGGCCATGGGTCTTAAAGGTGCAGCAGCTCTCACCAGACCTCGCCCAGGGCCAATCGTCTTAAAGGAGCAGCCATGTTTGTACAGTATACATATAGAGTTCCATATAGAACCTATGGTTGGACATATAGAGTTCCATATAGAACCTATGGTTGGACATATAGAGTTCCATATAGAACCTATGGTTGGACATATAGAGTTCCATATAGAACCCATGGTTGGACATAAAAAGTTCCATATAGAACCCATGGTTGGACATATAGAGTTCCATATAGAACCTATGGTTGGACATATAGAGTTCCATATAGAACCTATGGTTGGACATATAGAGTTCCATATAGAACCTATGGTTGGACATATAGAGTTCCATATAGAACCTATGGTTGGGCATATAGAGTTCCATATAGAACCTATGGTTGGACATATAGAGTTCCATATAGAACCTATGGTTGGGCATATAGAGTTCCATATAGAACCTATGGTTGGGCATATATAGACCTCCTCCTCTCCTCTGCCCTCGGTTGTTCTATGGTCCGAGTCACAAATGGCACCCTATTCCCTTCATAGTGCACTACATTTAACCAGGTCCCATCACCCTATTCCCTTTATAGTGCGGCAGGTAGCCGGTAGGTAGCCTAGTGGTTAGAGCATTGGACTAGTAACCGAAAGGTTGCAAGACCGAATCCCTGAGCTGACAAGGTAAAAATCTGTTGTTCTGCCCCTGAAAAAGGCAGTTAACCCACTGATCCTAGGCCGTCATTGAAAATAAGAATTTGTTCTTAACTGACTTGCCTAGTTAAATAAAGGTAAAATAGTGCACACATTTTAACCAGAGCCCTTAGTTTTTGACCTATGGGCCCTGGTCACTATAAAGGTAATAGTCTGCCATTTGGGACACAGCCAGAGTAGAGCACAGTGTTTGAGGAAGCGTGTCTTAGGACGGATGTGAACATGCTAGGTCTTGTGCAGACAGTCAGTAGTATGTATGGGGGGTGAAACCAGAGACTGCAGTCAACTCAGCAGGAATCCTGGAGCAACTAGACTCCCTACACATACAGCTTAGCACTGACACCACCTTACAGAGAGAGAGAAACTTACTGTGGAGGTCAAAAGTTGAGCTCATGTTTATTCTGTCAAATATGATGGATGGAGGAGGAGGAGGAGGAGTGCTTGTCTACATGTTGGACTTAAATCAGCTTGGCCAGAGTTCGGGAAGGGATGTGTGTGTGAGCATTTGTTTGTGTGTGAGCGTGTGTGTACTGTATACAGAGGGTGTGAGTGTGTGTACTGTATACAGAGGGTGTGAGTGTGTGTGTGTGGGTGCTGAAAAGTGCTCTGTGGGAAAGCCAAACGTTACCCGGAGCCAGAGTGTTGGTCCTACACACGTTGAGGGAACCAGAGACTTCTCCCAGCTAGAGCTTGTGCCAAGTAGGACACTTTAATATGCTGCACTGGCGGGAGGCCAACTGTTTAGAGTAAAATACAGCTCCCTCAGGCAGATATAGAGCACTTTTCACTGATTAACTGACCCAACAAACACTATTTCTCTGTTTCACTATAATCTTACTTTCCAACATCGGACACTTTCTTTTCAGTAGGCCTATCATAACAGTACTTGGAGTTTGAAAGCTGCAGGATATTTAAATGGATTTTAGATTTTAATATAACCTTGGGTGGTACTTGATGTATTTTGTTCCTTTTTTCAAAGAGATATTGAGTGCCGTTGAAATTAAAGCATTGTAAAGAAATGGTATTTGTCACTGTTCAAATAGGTGTTTGTTAGAATGACACTTCTGGGAGCATCACAGTGAGTCACTGAAAGCTTTTTAACTGATTTGATTAAGCACAGTCTTTTCAACGTACTGTCTTTTCAATGTACTGTCTTTTCAATGTACTGTCTTTTCAATGTACTGTCTTTTCAATGTACTGTCTTTTCAATGTACTGTCTTTTCAATGTACTGTCTTTTCAAAGCACAGTCTTTTCAATGTACTGTCTTTTCAAAGCACTGTCTTTTCAAAGCTCTGTCTTTTCAAAGCTCTGTCTTTTCAAAGCTCTGTCTTTTCAAAGCTCAGTCTTTTCAAGTTACTTTGGAATAATAATGTACCTGTAACTGTAACAGACATAAAACAAATATAGACATTAGAGGTCGACCTCTAATAGACATATCATAACGGATTGACAGTTGCATCCCACTGAGAACACACTGGTTGAATCAATGTTGTTTCCACGTCAATTCAATGAAATTACGTTGAACCAACGTGGATTAGACGTTGAATTAACACACAGCTCTTAACACACATGACAGATAGACTGACACTGCTATCATAGTTATCAGCTTAGGCATTGTCTTCCGTATATTATTCAAGTGTGAAATATGGTTTATCTGAGAAGCTTCTGCATAGTTTGAGTAGCTAGCCTACTTTTGTTTGTCCATTTAGTATGGTATTTATGGTTTGTTAATAATAGCTGCACACACATTCAGTGTGGATGTGGCTTTGGCCACACCACGTTCAAGGTTAATGTAAGGATAGAGTAAACAGAAAAGTTGTAAAACTGATGTTGAAAACATGGTAAACAGTCCATACATTTCATCGTTCTCATTCTGTGTTCCAGTGTTGAATGGCCACTGCAGGTCCTTACGGGGGAAGGAGCTCTTCCTGAGGCCCAGAGGGAGAGAGGCTATCCAGGCCAGAGAGAGGGCTGAGAGGGGAGAGGCCCGGAGGGAGAACCACAGGACCTCTACAGGACCCCCAGCCAGGACCTCCAGCACCACCCACAGTCTTCGCCACAGCAGACCCACCCAGGAGCACCCAAAGCAGGTACACCAGGGAGACACAGATGGCCTGGGATGGAGAGTACCTGGGCTGAATCCCAAATGGCACTCTATTGAATATTCTCCATGTAGTGTACTACCCTTGACCAAGGCCTATAGGGCTCTGGACAAAAGTGGTGTACTATATAGAGAATAGGGTGCCTTTCGGGACAGATTAAGTGTGTATCTCAATGGTCTGATGCCAGCGTGCCAGTCTGTTAGTGTTGGCCCCAGTATTCTGTCACTGCTGGAGGGTTTACATTTCCTGTCCTCCTGGTACAGCTTCCTGTTGGCTACAGACATGCTGACCTTTCTCTCTCTCTCTCTCTCTCCCCCTAACTCTCTCTCTCTCTCTCCCCCTAATTCTCTCTCACTCTCTCTATCTCTCAAACCAGACTTCCCCTTCCCCTCGGCCGTAACTAACCCCTCAACATTTACAAATCTGATCTGTAAGGTTTAAGGAAGCAATATGGTGGAAACTCCACCACTACACTGCTGACATAGTCACATTGTTCTGTATGGCAACTGGGAGCAGTGATGCCCTCTGGTGGGCGGAGTGGGATGGTTCCCTCATTCTTCCCAGCAACGCTCAGCCCCTCCCCGACACACACACACACAGACACCTTTATGCAGAGGAATAATACTGACAGTTACTGGCTTCATGTACATAACCTTGGCAGACATACGTCATTAAGAATATTTAGCATGAGTGCTATTTCAAACACATTCCAATTTGGGTCTTCCTTCATTCAGGTTGTGATCCAAATGGCACCCTATCCCCTATGTAGTGCACTACTTTTGATTGGTGCCCTATGGGCTCTGGACAAAAGTAGGGCACTATCTAGGGATTAGGATGCCATTTGGGACACAAACCTGATCTCCTTTGTGCATCTGCTGTTATATAGGAGGGATGCCAGAAACCTCACCTTATCCTTGGCAAACCAACAGGTGACAGATTGTCTGGTGTCCTGTCCACCTTGGTGTGGAACTAATCAACTACACCTCATTAAGAGAGGAGATTTGAAGTCTGTACTCTACTGTATATGATCAGGTTAAAACGTGGACCGATGGTCAATGATGAAATGTAGAGCAGCTATAGATATAGAAGGAGAAGACATACTGGACCTAGGTATAAATGATGATAGAGCTAGGTATAAATTATGATGGAGCTAGGTATAAATGATGATGTAGCTAGGTATAAATTATGATGGAGCTAGGTATAAATGATGATGGAGCTAGGTATAAATGATGATGGAGCTAGTGTAACGCTTGTCGTTGGAATGAGGTGAGGACCAAAGCGCAGCGTGGTAAGTGTCCATATTCAATTTAATAACTGGACACTAAGAATACAAAAATAACAACGTGAATGATACAAAACGAAAACGAAACAGTCCCGTATGGGGAAAACACAGACACAGGAAAACAACCACCCACAAAACACAAAGGAAAACAGGCTACCTAAATATGGCTCCCAATCAGAGACAATGACTGACACCTGCCTCTGATTGAGAACCATACTAGGCCAAACACATAGAAATATAACCATAGAACAAAACATAGAAAAAACAACATAGAATGCCCACCCCAACTCACGCCCTGACCAAACTAAAATAAAGACATAACAAAGGAACTAAGGTCAGAACGTGACAGCTAGGTATAAATGATGATAGACCTAGGTATAAATGATGATGGAGCTAGGTATAAATTATGATGGAGCTAGGTATAAATGATGATGGAGCTAGGTATAAATGATGATAGAGATAGGTATAAATGATGATGGAGCTAGGTATAAATGATGATGGAGCTAGGTATAAATGATGATGGAGCTAGGTATAAATGATGATGGAGCTAGGTATAAATGATGATGGAGCTAGGTATAAATGATGATAGAGCTAGGTATAAATGATGATGGAGCTAGGTATAAATGATGATGGAGCTAGGTATAAATGATGATAGCTCTATCATAGCTCTATCATCATTTGTACCTCATCATTTGTACCTATCATCATTTGTACCTCAGGTATAAATGATGATGGAGCTAGGTATAAATGATGATGGAGCTAGGTATAAATGGAGGTATAAATGGAGCTAGGTACAAATGATGATGGAGCTAGGTACAAATGATGATGGAGCTAGGTATAAATGATGATAGAGCTAGGTACAAATGATGTTGGAGCTAGGTATAAATGATGATGGAGCTAGGTATAAATGATGATGGAGCTAGGTATAAATGATGATGGAGCTAGGTACAAATGATGATGGAGCTAGGTATAAATGATGATGGAGCTAGGTACAAATGATGATGGAGCTAGGTATAAATGATGATGGAGCTAGGTATAAATGATGATGGACCTAGGTATAAATGATGATGGAGCTAGGTATAAATGATGATGGAGCTAGGTACAAATGATGATGGAGCTAGGTATAAATGATGATTGAGCTAGGTACAAATGATGATGGAGCTAGGTACAAATGATGATGGAGCTAGGTATAAATGATGATGGAGCTAGGTATAAATGATGATGGAGCTAGGTACAAATGATGATGGAGCTAGGTATAAATGATGATGGAGCTAGGTATAAATGATGATGGGGCTAGGTATAAATGATGATGGAGCTAGGTATAAATGATGATGGAGCTAGGTATAAATGATGATGGGGCTAGGTATAAATGATGATGGAGCTAGGTATAAATGATGATGGAGCTAGGTATAAATGATGATGGAGCTAGGTATAAATGATGATGGAGCTAGGTATAAATGATGATGGAGCTAGGTATAAATTATGATGGAGCTAGGTATAAATGATGATGGAGCTAGGTATAAATGATGATGATGTGAGATTTCCAAAATGTACTTTTTGATAATCATCCTTGTGTCTATTGCAGGTTTCAAAAGGGAACAGGCTGTCACGGGTATTGTCAGCTACCGTACACAACTCCGGTGCCAAAAAGCCCCCGGCTTCCCGACCACCGCCGTCTAGAACTGTGAAGTCCACAGCCGCAGCGCTTCCCAGGGGCCACACCCCCTACACCAAAGCCAGACTTCTCAAAGAGGCCAAACTCACCTTGGGCAAAAGAGCCTCCTCCAAAGCTCGCCAACCCCTGAAGAAGCAACGGCGCTCTGCCAGTGGCAGTGCCCGCCGCCACCCACGCCCACCACACTCCAACTCAGGAAAACTCTCAAGCGGCAATGCAAAGACTCCCAACAAACAGAAGGTACAATCCAACAAGGCAGCTGGCAGGTGTTGCCTACAACGAGTCAACGGGCAGCTTCACCCACGCCGATGTGGCGGTAAGCAGGTACTGCAGGGGCGTGAGGGCGTCAGACACTCCAAGAGACGTCTGGGGCTCCCGGCTGAGGAGTCTTCGCCGGAGGTCAAAAAGGTTAGACTGCAGGTCAATGCCCCGGAGACGCGAAGCAGCAGGAAGGTCAATGTCCAGGAGAAGGCTGTGACGGAGTCCGGTGGCCATCTTGGTAAGGTCACGTCCTCCCGACCTTCCTCCTCGGAGCAAAGACCCAAACGAGCCTCCGCTGGCAAGCTGATGTTGACCCGACAAGCACAGTCCATACCCCCTACTGCTAATACTACTACTACTGCTAATACTACACCACCAGCTAAGAACACTACTTCTAAGAAAACTTTCCAGGGCACTTCCAAGAACACTTCCCATGTCACTTCCAAGGGCACTTCCACCTCCACTTCCACTACCTCAGCAGCCAAGGTGAAACCAGGCACCAGCAGCCCGGCTAAAGCAGCAGCAGAGGCTAAAGCAGCAGCAGAGGCTAAAGCAGCAGCAGAGGCTAAAGCAGCAGCAGAGCCTAAAGCAGCAGAGAGGCAGCGGGGAGAGCGGGAAGAGCGGGAGAGTGGGGAGAAGAGAGGTGCAGCACCACCCCCGCCCCTGTCCCTAACCGAGGTGCCAGTGTTCAGACCCAGCCTGGAGGAGTTCCACGACCCCCTGGTGTATGTGGAAGCGGTGCGGGGGCAGGCAGAGAGCTATGGGCTGTGCAGGGTGGCTCCTCCTCAGGACTGGAGGCCAGAGTGCAAGCTGAAAGAGGACATGAGGTTTGTGACCCAGGTGCAGCACATCCATAAGCTGGGTCGGCGCTGGGGGCCCAATGTACTCCGGCTGGCCTGCATCAGGAAACACCTCCAGGCCCAGGGCATCTCCATGGAGGACCCCCCGCTCATAGGTACATTTCTGTAGGACTGATACTTAGGGTGCATCCCAACTGGCACCCTATTTGCTACATAGTACACTACTTTTGACCAGAGCCCTATGGGGGCCCTATGGACCCTGGTCAAAAGTAATGCACTAAATAGGGAAAAGGACCTCCCGGTCGCGGCCGGCTGCGACAGAGCCTGGGCGCGAACCCAGAGACTCTGGTGGCGCAGCTAGCACTGCGATGCAGTGCTCTAGACCACTGCGCCACCCGGGAGGCCAGTTTCATCTTATTCTAGTACAGTTTCATGTTATTCTAGTACAGTTTCATCTTATTCTAGTACAGTTTCATGTTATTCTAGTACATGTTCATCTTATTCTCGTACAGTTTCATGTTATTCTAGTACAGTTTCATGTTATTCTAGTACATTTTCATGTTATTCTAGTACAGTTTCATGTTATTCTAGTACATTTTCATGTTATTCTAGTACATTTTCATGTTATTCTAGTACAGTTTCATGATATTCTAGTACAGTTTCATGTTATTCTAGTACAGTTTCATGTTATTCTAGTACAGTTTCATGTTATTCTAGTACAGTTTCATCTTATTCTAGTACAGTTTCATCTTATTCTAGTACAGTTTCATCTTATTCTAGTACAGTTTCATCTTATTCTAGCACATATGTCAACTCTATATAGAGTGGCTATCTATCAAGTTTTACAGTTTGAAGTTTCCTCTTGTTAATTCAGTGTGCTGCTAGAGGTTTCCTTCTGAGGGAACTATACTATGGTTAAAAGGCTTCTCCCAAATTACCTCTGACCCCCCACCCCCTCATCCTGACCTCTGAACCACCTCTCATCCTGACCTCTGAACCACCTCTCCACCTGACCTCTGACCTACCTCTCATCCTGACCTCTGACCTACCACTCATCCTGACCCACCTCTCATCCTGACCTCTGAACCACCTCTCATCCTGACCTCTGAACCACCTCTCATCCTGACCTCTGAACTACCTCTCATCCTGACCTCTGAACCACCTCTTATCCTGACCTCTGAACCACCTCTCATCCTGACCATCCTGCCCATTGGCTGCTGCTGATTGCTCTTAGTGTGTTTGTAAGTGAGACCTTGACTCTGACCTTACCTAGTGAGGAAGGATTACAGTTCCTCTGCCAGGTGGCAGCTTTGATGAGATTACACTGGGAGAGATGGGGGTTGTCAGGATCCCCGACACAGACACACGCACACACACACACGCACGCACGCACGCACGCACGCACGCACGCACGCACGCACACACACACACACACACACACACACACACACACACACACACACACACACACACACACACACACACACACACACACACACACACCACACGACTAGTGTAGCTCACACACAGTCACATACACACACTCACACACACACTCACACACACACACACACACACACACACACACACACTGACAACCCCCAGACCAGTAGCTGTGTGAGAGTGAGTGAGAGTGAGTGAGAGTGAGTGAGTGTGAGTGTGTGTGTGTGTGTGTGTGTGTGTGTGTGTGTGTGTGTGTGTGTGTGTGTGTGTGAGTGAGTGAGTGAGTGAGTGAGTGAGTGAGTGAGTGAGTGAGTGAGTGAGTGAGTGAGTGAGTGAGTGAGTGAGTGAGTGAGTGAGTGAGTGAGTGACAAATGGGGAACGTCTGTAAGGGGATTTTACAGGCAGCAGGCACCCATGGTGAGGGAAAGGAGAGGAACGAAGGAGCAGAGACATTACACTCTGTCTGTGTCTCAAATGGCACACTATTCCCTATATAGTGCACTACTTTTGACCAGGGCCCATATTAGTTATATAGGGAATAGGGTGCCATTTGGAACACATACATTCTCTCTCTCAGGCTCCAATACCTACAGGCCTCTGCTTTGTCAGAGTGGGCCTCAACATCAAACAGGATCATGGCTGTCTAAACCAGGCTGTCCTGGCTAACAGAGCCAAGTCATTCATTCATCAAACATCCACAGCCTCTCATCTAGAACATTTGGCTGTAATTAGTTTGAAAGCTTATTGTAAATGTAGTGAACGTTGCTGCTTTTTCAGAATCCATGTTTATCAGCCCTGTTGGTCCTCTCTATATCCTCCCAGATGCATACAGTATATCCATTTTAACCCCTGTTCTTCTATCTTGGTCATGGGCCACAGGGTGTGCATGCTTTTGTTCCAGCCCAGCACTAACAGCCCAGTACTAATACAACAAATCAACCAATCATGATTAAGCCATGTGGTTTCACAGAACCAGGATTAAAGAACATTGTTTTAACCTCCTTGTTCTGTGTTCTGTCTCACCCTCCTTCACTCCCTTCTCTTCCTCTCACCCTCCTTCACTCCCTTCTCACCCTCCTTCACTCCCTTCTCTTCCTCTCACCCTCCTTCACTCCCTTCTCACCCTCCTTCACTCCCTTCTCTTCCTCCTTATCCTCCCTCGCTCCCTCCTTCACTACCTCCCTCCCTCTCACCCTCCTTCACTCCCTTCTCTTCCTCCTTATCCTCCCTCGGTCCCTCCTTCACTCCCTCCCTCCCTCTCACCCTTCTTCACTCCCTCCCTCCTTCACTCCCTCCCTATGCCTCTCACCCTTCTTCACTCCCTCCCTCCCTCTCTCCCTCTCTCCCTCTCTCCCTCCCTCTCACCCTCTTTCACTCCCTCCCTATCCTCCCTCCCTCTCTCCCTCCTTCACTCCCTCCCTCCTTCACTCCCTCCCTATCCTCCCTCCCTCTCTCTCCTTCACTCCCTCTTCCTCCTTATCCTCCCTCTCACCCAATTTCACTCCCTCCCTATCCTCCCTCCCTCTCTCCCTCCCTCTCTCCCTCCTTCACTCCCTCCCTCTCACCCTCCTTCACTCCCTCCTCTTCCTCCATATCCTCCCTCTCTCCCTCCTCTTCCTCCATATCCTCCCTCTCCCCCTCCTTCCCTCCCTGCCAGGCGGATGTGAGTTGGACCTGGCCCGGTTCTTTCAGCTCATCAACGACATGGGCGGCATGCAGCAGGTCAGCGACATGAAGAAATGGAACAAGCTAGCCGACCAGCTCCGTATCCCCAAGACTGCACAGGTACTGTACTGCTTCAAGGCTGCATAAATGGCACCCTATTCTCGATATAGTAGACTGCTTTTGACCAGGGCCCATAAGGCTCTGGCCTACTATATAGGGAATAGGGGGCCATTTGGTACTCAAGCCTCTTGTGTTGACCATGATGCTGTTCTGTAACAAACAATTCCTTCCGGCATCCGTGTCTTGTAGTGTTTCATCTACACTGAAGTGGGTCATTTTGTTTTCATCTTACTTTTGTATTTGAGATTGACTTCTGATGAAAACCAACAGCCAGCCCAGCTAGCTGCATAGCTAAGTATAGCACTTTGACATTTGATGTTAACACTGCCCTCCCTGTCAACTGTCAACTGCAACGTAATAATATCCTACCACCCGACCACAGGATCGTCTGGCCAAGCTGCAGGAGGCCTATTGTCAGTACCTACTGTCCTACGACTCCCTGGACCCCGCTGAGCGCATCCGCCTGGAGAGGGAGGTGCTGGAGGAGAAGGGGAGGCTGGAGAAGAAGAGAGGGCCCCTGGAGGGCCACTCAGATGACTCCCAACAAAGCCTGCTCCAGCTGCCCCGCTGTGAGCCCAAGAATGGCCTGGTAAACGGGGTGATCCGGAGGAACGGCCTGCCCAGGAACCTGGAGGAAGGAGCGAAAGAGGGGAAGGAACAGGAGAAGGACATGTGGCTGAGGTCCAGCAGGAGGAGACTGTTCTCTCAGGAGAAGAAAGGAGGAAGAGGAGGATCAGAGGAGGAGAAAGAGTTTCTTAGCGACCAGCACAAGTGTATATACAGGGTAGGTCATGTTAGCCCCTTTCTCTGGCCCTGTACACACTCAGGTTGAACAACTGATGTACAACACATTTGGCACAACAAATGTGATACAACAGACAGTTTTTCTGGACAGAAATAATTACCCAAGCATAGTGGAGGCACTACAAAACGCACAATGCTTGTGTAAATATTATATTGGTTAAGTCTATTGGTTAATGAGCTCTGTGGTAGCTGTGTGTGGGCAGATTGAATACAGTGCAGCACTGTCAATACAGTGTGTATAGCTGTTAGTGCCTGGAGGCAGAACTACAATATCCCTGGTTCAGTTGCTCTCACATCTAATATAGGTCATTGCACATCTGCAAGCACAGAGGCCACACACACGATCAGACACACACACCTCATTTTGACAACACGTCACCCCATGTCAACTTATCACTGCCAGTATTTCTGTCTTGATGCTCCATGATGATCTTCTGTTGCTCACAGTTCTCTTATCAGTAGTGTCAGTTACAGTTCTCCTGTAGTATCAGTTAGTTCTCCTGTAGTATCAGTATCAGTTAGTTCTCCTGTAGTATCAGTTACAGTTAGTTCTCCTGTAGTATCAGTATCACTTAGTTCTCCTGTAGTATCAGTTAGTTCTCCTGTAGTATCAGTTAGTTCTCCTGTAGTATCAGTTAGTTCTCCTGTAATATCAGTCAGTTCTCCTGTAGTATCAGTTAGTTCTCCTGTAGTATCAGTTAGTTCTCCTGTAGTATCAGTTAGTTCTCCTGTAGTATCAGTTAGTTCTCCTGTAGTATCAGTTAGTTCTCCTGTAGTATCAGTTAGTTCTCCTGTAGTATCAGTTAGTTCTCCTATAGTATCAGTTAGTTCTCCTGTAGTATCAGTTAGTTCTCCTGTAGTATCAGTTAGTTCTACTGTAGTATCAGTTAGTTCTCCTGTAGTATCAGTTAGTTCTCCTGTAGTATCAGTTAGTTCTCCTGTAGTATCAGTTAGTTCTCCTATAGTATCAGTTAGTTCTCCTGTAGTATCAGTTAGTTCTCCTGTAGTATCAGTCAGTTCTCCTGTAGTATCAGTTAGTTCTCCTGTAGTATCAGTTAGTTCTCCTGTAGTATCAGTCAGTTCTCCTGTAGTATCAGTTAGTTCTCCTGAGGTATCAGTTAGTTCTCCTGTAGTATCAGTTAGTTCTCCTATAGTATCAGTTAGTTCTCCTGTAGTATCAGTTAGTTCTCCTGTAGTATCAGTTAGTTCTACTGTAGTATCAGTTAGTTCTCCTGTAGTATCAGTTAGTTCTCCTGTAGTATCAGTTAGTTCTCCTGTAGTATCAGTTAGTTCTCCTGTAGTATCAGTCAGTTCTCCTGTAGTATCACTTAGTTCTCCTGTAGTATCAGTCAGTTCTCCTGTAGTATCAGTTAGTTCTCCTGTAGTATCAGTTAGTTCTACTGTAGTATCAGTTAGTTTTCCTGTAGTATCAGTTAGTTCTACTGTAGTATCAGTTAGTTCTCCTGTAGTATCAGTTAGTTCTCCTGTAATATCAGTCAGTTATCCTGTAGTATCAGTTAGTTCTCCTGTAGTATCAGTTAGTTCTCCTGTAATATCAGTCAGTTCTCCTGTAGTATCAGTCAGTTCTCCTGTAGTATCAGCTAGTTCTTCTGTAGTATCAGTTACTTATAGCGTTTCATCTCTCAGTTTGACTTCCTACTTTTAAAACCTGGCTCGTAGGGACTATTCTGTCTGTGAATGCCAGCATAGCTGGGCCCATATGAAATCTATATATTGGGCCATAATAAGAAATACAGCAATCTCCTGCACACATGTGGGAAAGCTTACAGTGACTGACTGTAGTCCAACCAACCAGGGATTTTCCTGGCACATTCATACAGGCTCTCAGTCTCTGTCCCTGCCCGGTTGTCTGTCGTGTATCTGAGCTTATGTCCCAAATGGTGCCCAATTCCCTGTCTAGTGCACTACTTTTAACCAGGGTCCTTAGGGCTCCGATCCAAAGTAGTACTCTATATAAGGGAATAGTTAGCCATTTGGATAAGGGAATAGGGTGCCATTTGGGTAAGGGAATAGGGTGCCATTTGGATAAGGGAATAGGGTGCCATTTGGATAAGGGAGTAGGGTGCCATTTGGATAAGGGAATAGGGTGCCATTTGGGAGGCAACCTGAGAAAAGCGTCTGGATGGAAGACTCCCCTTCAGAATGTGCTGAGGCTGCAGCAGCAGCGGGGAGAGGAAGGAAGATGATGTCATGCAGCACAGTGACATCCACATGTATCATGTCGTTTTCACCCTCTCAGAGAAAAGCCTTTTGTTTTTGTCTGGCTCTTCAACTAACTCTCCCATCTGGTTGGCTGTGATAATCCTTACATTGACAGTTGGTTGCGTTCCAAATCACATTCCTATTCCCTTTTCTAATGCACTACTTTTGACCAGAGCCTCTTTATAAGTAGGATGGCATTAGGGACGGAGACAGTGTATCAAGGGACATAAAAGACTACTTCCTGTATGGTCTTACTAGTCTCTTTGGTTGTGTTTCTGTGTCATTCGATTGGCAGTATATCAAAACATCTCAGTCCATAAGCTCGTACACTCTGTTTGTGTTGATGATTTGCTGTGATAATCTTTACATTGACTGTATATCAGGGAACTTGAAAGGGACCGTAAGGTCTTAGCCCTCTCTTTGTGTTTCTCTATGGCAGGGGAAGTCGGTTTCTCTCACTACGTTCTACAGGACAGCCAGGAATACTATGAACATGTGTTTCAACAAGGAGCCTGGGACGGCTGAGGTGGAGGTAAGGTCTACATATCCCAAACTGTTATATACCTGCTACGTAGGTTGCGCTACTTAAGGCCCTATTCAGGTTTCAGAGAAGTTGACTTAACATGGACTTAAATAAATAAAAATAAAAATTGACTTGTCCATATTTTATTGACATAAATCCACGTTAAGTCTACTTATTTCAAGTCTGAATCGGCCCTTAGTGCACTACTTTTGGTCAGGGCCCTGCTATTTGGGATGCAACCATATAGTCATAATGAATAAGTAGTATAATTCACTGGGACCATAAGTAGTATAATTCACTGGGACCGTAAGTAGTATAATTCACTGGGACCGTAAGTAGTATAATTCACTGGGACCATAAGTAGTGTAATTCACTGGGACCATAAGTACTATATTTCACTGGGACCATAAGTACTATATTTCACTGGGACCATAAGTAGTATAATTCACTGGGACCGTAAGTAGTATAATTCACTGGGACCATAAGTACTATATTTCACTGGGACCATAAGTACTATATTTCACTGGGACCATAAGTAGTATAATTCACTGGGACCGTAAGTACTATATTTCACTGGGACCATAAGTACTATATTTCACTGGGACCATAAGTAGTATAATTCACTGGGACCGTAGTACTATATTTCACTGGGACCATAAGTAGTATAATTCACTGGGACCGTAAGTAGTATAATTCACTGGGACCATAAGTAGTATAATTCACAGGGACCGTAAGTAGTATAATTCACTGGGACCATAAGTAGTATAATTCACTGGGACCATCAGTAGTATAATTCACTGGGACCATAAGTAGTGTAATTCACTGGGACCATAAGTAGTATAATTCACTGGGACCGTAAGTAGTGTAATTCACTGGGACCATAAGTAGTATAATTCACTGGGACCATAAGTAGTATAATTCACTGGGACCATAAGTAGGTTAATTCACTGGGACCATAAGTAGTATAATTCACTGGGACCATAAGTAGTATAATTCACTGGGACCGTAAGTAGTGTAATTCACTGGGACCATAAGTAGTATAATTCACTGGGACCATAAGTAGTATAATTCACTGGGACCATAAGTAGGTTAATTCACTGGGACCATAAGTAGTATAATTCACTGGGACCATAAGTAGTATAATTCACTGGGACCGTAAGTAGTGTAATTCACTGGGACCATAAGTAGTATAATTCACTGGGACCATAAGTAGTATAATTCACTGGGACCGTAAGTAGTATAATTCACTGGGACCATAAGTAGTATAATCCACTGGGACCGTAAGTAGTATGGAGATGACTGATCAGGTCATTGACATATTTCTTCTCTCCTTTTGTCTTTCTTGTCAGCCATCCCACTGTGTGATCTACTGTCACTACTTGTTTTTTCATCTACATTAATGCAATAATGTTTCTGTCTGTGATTGCAGCAGGAGTACTGGAACATCGTGGAGCAGAGGGATTGTCATGTTGCAGTGCACTGTGGGAAAGTGGACACTAAAACTCATGGGAGTGGCTTCCCAGTTGGAAAGTCTGAGACGTTTTCAAAGTAAGGGCCTAATGGCATTATTCTATCACATGATTGGAGGATTTTGAATTTCCTGCTTATTCCCTCCTGATTTCTGGAATCTTCTAACTGGGATTTCTGGAGAACCTGGGAATTTTGGGAAAGTTAGGGGAATTTTACAACCCTATAAGGACATGCATAAAATATGTGTTCTGTTCTCTTGTCTCCACTCAAGACATGGATGGAACCTTACAGTCCTTCCCAATAATTATATGTGTTCTGTTATCTTGTCTCCACTCAAGACATGGATGGAACCTTACAGTCCTTCCCAATAATTATATGTGTTCTGTTCTCTTGTCTCCACTCAAGACATGGATGGAACCTTACAGTCCTTCCCAATAATTATATGTGTTCTGTTCTCTTGTCTCCACTCAAGACATGGATGGAACCTTACAGTCCTTCCCAATAATTCAGGATCCATCTTACGCCACCTTGGTGCTGTGCCAGGTAATCGTCTATACCTATGACCCTCTCCTGTTACACAGGATGACAGTAAATTGTATTGTAATACAGACAGTTGTAAGTAGCTGCAGAGTGAACTGAAGGACGCCCATCAGCTTAACTACAACAGTTCCTTGAATGTATGTTGCGTTAGTTATTTTGTTTTTGTTTTATACAGTATATCCTCATTTTTGGTGACACAATTCAATAGCATTCTGCTATGAATTAAGTGAAAAGCTTGACAGTCTACTATGTCTTCCTTTGTGGTTGTACAGGAGTGACCATTCCTTGGCTGAACATCGGCATGGTCTTCTCTACCTCATGCTGGTCGCGAGACCATCATCGCCTTCCATACATTGATTACTTACACACTGGTGCTGACTGCATTTGGTAAGTAGTGGTTCACTGCTCACTGCCCTCTCCCAGTTTAATCCTACGGTCACTCAGGTTCACCACCTGCCACAACCAATGGAGAACGAGCTCAGCGTCAGTTAGTCAAGCCTGATCAAATAGAACTGATGGAGATTGATTTAATAGAACTCCCTGAGCGTGGTCAGTACAGTATGAAGGAAACGCTGTATGGCTCAGTAGGTAGAGCATGGTGCTCGCAACCCAGGATAGTGGGTTTGATTCTCTGGGCCATCAAAAGGTAAAATGTATGCAGTATGACTAAGTCTTTATTGGATAAAAGCATCTGCTAAATGGTATATATTTAAGCAATAAGGCACGAGGGGGTGTGGTATCTTATGGTATCTTAAGCACGACGCATTGCGGAGTGCCTGGACACAGCCCTTAGTCGTGGTATATTGGCCATATACCACAAACCCCCGAGGTGCCTTATTGCCATTATAAACTGGTTACCAATGTAATTAGAGCAGCAAAATGTTTTGTCATACCCGTGGTATACGGTCTGATATACCACGGCTGTCAGCCAATCAGCATTCAGAGCTCGAACCACCCAGTTTATTATATGTGTGTATATATATATAGATATATATATATATATATATCAGGAATTCTTGAAAGACGGTACAATATAAACTTTTCTTCCACAAATATTTGTCTTAATATCTGATAGACCAAATAATATATATATCACACCATGTAAAGGAACAACCTCCTAATTCAGAAATGTTTTTCTCATAAATTACAACTAAGTGGATTTATATCAACTCAGTCAGACACCATACAATGCATTACATTTGTACATTTATTGTGTTTGAAGACCTTGTTTGTTTAATTCTATCATTACATTATTCAAATATGAAATGCAAATCTCCAAACGCATTTTTATAACGCATTTTTATAACGCTATATAATGCTCCAGGGCTAATTTTGTTAGCATTTTGGCATGTTTTTCTAGATTCAGAACATAAAACATTTGTTAGCATTTTGGCATGTTTTTCTAGATTCAGAACATAAAACATTTATTAGCATTTTGGCATGTTTTTCTAGATTTAAAAACATAAAACATTTATTAGCGTTTCGGCATGTTTTTCTAGATTCAGAACATTAAACATTTAGCATTTTGGCATGTTTTTCTAGATTCAGAACATAAAACATTTATTAGCGTTTCGGCATGTTTTTCTAGATTCAGAACATAAAACATTTATTAGCGTTTCGGCATGTTTTTCTAGATTCAGAACATAAAACAACATTTATAAAGGAAACATTATCCCTTTGATCTATCACAACAAATATGTCAACAGTTTAACCATGTGTTGCAGAAGAGTGATTCAAATAATTTTTTTCTAACAATAAAAAAAAGTTCATAAGGGATTTAGCCATCAGGGACGGAGTTGACAACAGATACTCAAAACAGACATTTTTGACTCAAAGTATTTTACATTTGTAAAATATATTAAATTATTCTTTCAGCACTCTGACGGAGTTGACGTTAGACAAAAATATTTTTGGGGGGTTTTGACCGTGGTGATTTCTATATTGTTTGTTTAAAATATATCAGATAGTAGAGAACTTTCCAGACCATGAGTGGTCTTGTTGCACTACATGTAATGAGGACATGAATAAGAGGTCATTATGGTATAGCTGACCCTGCTCATTCCTGATTTGAATTGACCAAATCTCCAGACACATCTTTTAGGAATCACAGTTTCGAGATAAGGGCTATTGCAAATAACTACACAAGATCCCTTTTCAGTTAATATTAATTATTGCCAGTTAAAAATATATATATATATATATAATTACACTTTTTTGGAGAGTTTGAAATTGGGATCCTTTTCTCCAGACAATGGCATTTCCGGGTATAGAGCCAACATGGAAATGAATAATATTGAAAATATTTAGAAAATTCCAAAAGCAAATCTTTCCCCTTATAAAATGCCCCTTAATGTAATTGTTATGCTCAAATAAAATTCTATAAAACTACAATAAAAATGAAGTTTCATTGCCAGACAAGGATATTATTATTATTTACTAGTGCTATGACATGTGTCCACTAACTCCAACATGTTATCGTATAGTGATACACAATTAGATCCTAATAACCCATGTAACCCGGTGTTCAGGTACTGTATTCCTGCTGAGGAGAAGGTGAAGCTGGACAAGGTGGTTCACACACTACTGCAGGCTAATGGAACCCCAGGACTGGAGATGTTGGAGAACAACATCATGGTGTGACTGCAGGATACACAGCATACACATACAGTACAAACATGGACTACAGAAACACTGTCCACACAAACATGGACTACATAAACACTGTGCGCACACATACACACTGGGCTCTGGTGAAAAGTTCTGCACTATATAGGGAACAGGGTGCAAGTAGTGCACTATATCTGGAAGAGGATGCCATCTGGGATGTAGACTTGGTCGTCAGGTAATACATGTTCTCTCTCTCCCTCCCTCCCTCCAGATCTCTCCGGAGGTGCTGTGTCGAGCGGGGGTCAAAGTGCACCGGACCGTCCAGCAGAGTGGCCAGTTCGTCGTCTGTTTCCCGGCAGCGTTCGTCTCCAAGGTGTGCTGCGGCTACAGCGTCTCCGAGACAGTGCACTTCGCCACCCCCCAGTGGCTGAACACGGGATACCAGGCTGCCAAGGTTGGAGCCCCCCGTCGTATCAATACTTGAAGGAAAAGCTATTAGTTGAAAGAAGAGTATAGTTTAATTCAGTACATAATGTATTATTATAATGTTACCTGCCATGCTAACATTACTGTAGTATTTAGTATAGCGTTACTAGTCGTTGGCATCGGCATGGTAAATGTTGTTTTCACAGATAAAGCTACAAGATCAGTTGGTTTAATGTATTGGTCTTCAGCATTAATACAGATTCAATTCTCCATTTAAAAAAATCAGAATTACGCTTTCTGTTACAATTAAAAAAATAGATATTGTTATACAAGACAATTGCAAAATGATATAAATGTCTTTGCTAAAATTAACGAAAATCCATTTTCGTTTAGGGGTCTGACCACATAGAGTATGAACTCCTGTACCTGTCCTGTACCTCTCCATGCTCCTGTACATCTTGGGGTGTCCAGTTTGACTGAGTTCCTGACTGAGTTCCAGTCCTGAAAGCTCCTCACGAAGGGGTGGTAACCAGGCTCTAAAGTCTGACTTAACCAGCTTCCTGGCAAAGGCAACGCATAGTTTAGTCAGTCAGTCTGTCTATCAGTCAGTCAGTTCAGATAGAGCGGACAAACTGAGGGTAGAGAGCGCCTCTGTGTACCCAGTCTTCCGCTGGTCAATTCAGTATCAAAGATTCTGTTATCCACATGGATTTTAGTTCCCTACACATCTACTGCATGAAAGGAGGGATTTGCGAGGGTTTACCAAACTGAGCACATCCATTAATCTGAACTGGGATATGTTGTGAAAAGACCCTGTCATATCAAATGTTCAAATATCTCTTACCTCTCCTCCCCAGGAGCTGAAATGTCGACGCATAGAGAGGTCTTTCTCCATGGAGAAGTTGCTGTACCAGATCGCAATGTCAGAATCTAAACGGGAGAATGGTGTCATTCTGAGTACCATGACCTCACTTCTCAAAGACCTCAGGTGGGTTTAACTATTTAACACAGTATCACAGTATCGATCACAGTATCAATAGCAGTACTATATTTGTAGATCACAGCATCATTGTAGATCACAGTATCAATAGCAGTATTATCATTGTAGATCACATTATTATCATTGTAGATCACAGCATCATTGTAGATCACAGCATCATTGTAGATCACAGTATTAATAGCAGTATTATCATTGTAGATCACAGTATTAATAGCAGTATTATCATTGTAGATCACAGTATTATCATTGTAGATCACAGTATCATTGTAGATCACAGTATCATTGTAGATCACAGTATTATCATTGTAGATCACAGTATTATCATTGTAGATCACAGTATCATTGTAGATCACAGTAGTATTGTAGATCACAGTAGTATTGTAGATCACAGTATCATTGTAGATCACAGTATTATCATTGTAGATCACAGTATTATCATTGTAGATCACATTATTATCATTGTAGATCACATTATTATCATTGTAGATCACATTATTATCATTGTAGATCACATTATTATCATTGTAGATCACAGTATTATTGTAGATCACAGTATCATTGTAGATCACAGTATCATTGTAGATCACAGTATCATTGTAGATCACAGTATCATTGTAGATCACAGTATTATTGTAGATCACAGTATTATTGTAGATCACAGTATTATTGTAGATCACAGTATTATCATTGTAGATCACAGTATCATTGTAGATCACAGTATTATCATTGTAGATCACAGTATTATTGTAGATCACAGTATTATCATTGTAGATCACAGTATCATTGTAGATCACAGTATCATTGTAGATCACAGTATCATTGTAGATCACAGTATTATCATTGTAGATCACAGTATCATTGTAGATCACAGTATTATCATTGTAGATCACAGTATTATTGTAGATCACAGTATTATCATTGTAGATCACAGTATCATTGTAGATCACAGTATTATCATTGTAGATCACAGTATCATTGTAGATCACAGTATTATCATTGTAGATCACAGTATCATTGTAGATCACAGTATTATCATTGTAGATCACAGTATCATTGTAGATCACAGTATTATCATTGTAGATCACAGTATCATTGTAGATCACAGTATTATCATTGTAGATCACAGTATTATCATTGTAGATCACAGTATCATTGTAGATCACAGTATCATTGTAGATCACAGTATTATTGTAGATCACAGTATTATTGTAGATCACAGTATCAATAGCAGTATTATCATTGTAGATCACAGTAGTATTGTAGATCACAGTATTATTGTAGATCACAGTATCAATAGCAGTATTATCATTGTAGATCACAGTATTATTGTAGATCACAGTATCATTGTAGATCACAGTATTATTGTAGATCACAGTATCATTGTAGATCACAGTATCATTGTAGATCACAGTATTATTGTAGATCACAGTATCATTGTAGATCACAGTATCATTGTAGATCACAGTATTATTGTAGATCACAGTATCATTGTAGATCACAGTATTATCATTGTAGATCACAGTATTATTGTAGATCACAGTATTATTGTAGATCACAGTATTATCATTGTAGATCACAGTATTAATAGCAGTATTATCATTGTAGATCACAGTATCATTGTAGATCACAGTATCAATAGCAGTATTATCATTGTAGATCACAGTATTATTGTAGATCACAGTATTATTGTAGATCACAGTATTATCATTGTAGATCACAGTATTATTGTAGATCACAGTATTATTGTAGATCACAGTATTATTGTAGATCACAGTATTATCATTGTAGATCACAGTATTATTGTAGATCACAGTATTATTGTAGATCACAGTATCAATAGCAGTATTATCATTGTAGATCACAGTATCATTGTAGATCACAGTATCAATAGCAGTATTATCATTGTAGATCACAGTATTATTGTAGATCACAGTATTATTGTAGATCACAGTATTATTGTAGATCACAGTATCATTGTAGATCACAGTATTATCATTGTAGATCACAGTATTATTGTAGATCACAGCATCATTGTAGATCACAGTATCAATAGCAGTATTATCATTGTAGATCACAGTATCATTGTAGATCACAGTATCAATAGCAGTATTATCATTGTAGATCACAGTATTATTGTAGATCACAGTATTATTGTAGATCACAGTATCATTGTAGATCACAGTATCATTGTAGATCACAGTATCATCATACATGGAATGTAATGCTACTCTTAAAAGGACAATATGGGATTCAATAAACAGCTGTGGGATGGGGCTGGAGAAATGTAACCACTCTTAAGAATCAATAGCTATACATCATTCATTTAAAAGTACAACATGTACCTATTGCAAATTGACCCTTTCCACAACTTAAAAAAAAGGAAACAGTAGCCATTGATGACAGACGATACACCAGTCTGCTCTACCTGTTCCAGGGATACAGAGTTGAGACAGCGCAGGGATCTGTTTGACGCCGGGCTGCGGTCTGTTGCCCGCTACTGTAGCCATGACAACCAGGCCTCGTCAGAGAGCAGGAGGATCCAGCGCCAGTGGCTGAGGCTCGACCCCTCGGACCGACGCTGCCAGGTGTGCCAACACCTCTGCTACCTCTCCATGGTGAGTCTTTACTGGGCAGGGAAGTTTGGGCACAAACATAGGCAGCGATTCAATCAACGGCATGTTGTCGACAAGCGCACTGCACGGCCAACACGGCGCCTTCTAAAGGCCATTTCCCCGATGTTCGTGGAGATGGCATCGATGGTTAAGTCTGCAGATGTGGGATCAATCGTAAATGTCCTGTAAAAAGACCGGTCTTACTTTATTGTCCCTGGAGGGAAAATGTTGTGTTTATTCTATGTCCTGATGACATGCTCCTCATGTCCCTGCAGGTGGTTCAGGAGGGAAAATGTTGTGTTTATTCTATGTCCTGATGGCATGCTCCTCATGTCCCTGCAGGTGGTTCAGGAGGGAAAATGTTGTGTTTATTCTATGTCCTGATGACATGCTCCTCATGTCCCTGCAGGTGGTTCAGGAGGGAAAATGTTGTGTTTATTCTATGTCCTGATGGCATGCTCATCATGTCCCTGCAGGTGGTTCAGGAGGGAAAATGTTGTGTTTATTCTATGTCCTGATGGCATGCTCCTCATGTCCCTGCAGGTGGTTCAGGAGGGAAAATGTTGTGTTTATTCTATGTCCTGATGGCATGCTCCTCATGTCCCTGCAGGTGGTTCAGGAGGGAAAATGTTGTGTTTATTCTGTCCTGATGGCATGCTCCTCATGTCCCTGCAGGTGGTTCAGGAGGGAAAATGTTGTGTTTATTCTATGTCCTGATGGCATGCTCCTCATGTCCCTGCAGGTGGTTCAGGAGGGAAAATGTTGTGTTTATTCTATGTCCTGATGGCATGCTCCTCATGTCCCTGCAGGTGGTTCAGGAGGGAAAATGTTGTGTTTATTCTATGTCCTGATGACATGCTCCTCATGTCCCTGCAGGTGGTTCAGGAGGGAAAATGTTGTGTTTATTCTATGTCCTGATGACATGCTCCTCATGTCCCTGCAGGTGGTTCAGGAGGGAAAATGTTGTGTTTATTCTATGTCCTGATGGCATGCTCCTCATGTCCCTGCAGGTGGTTCAGGAGGGAAAATGTTGTGTTTATTCTGTCCTGATGACATGCTCCTCATGTCCCTGCAGGTGGTTCAGGAGGGAAAATGTTGTGTTTATTCTGTCCTGATGACATGCTCCTCATGTCCCTGCAGGTGGTTCAGGAGGGAACATGTTGTGTTTATTCTGTCCTGATGACATGCTCCTCATGTCCCTGCAGGTGGTTCAGGAGGGAACATGTTGTGTTTATTCTGTCCTGATGACATGCTCCTCATGTCCCTGCAGGTGGTTCAGGAGGGAACATGTTGTGTTTATTCTGTCCTGATGACATGCTCCTCATGTCCCTGCAGGTGGTTCAGGAGAGTGAGAACGTGGTGTTCTGTCTGGAGTGTGTCCTGCTGTACGTACAGAAACACAAGTCCTGCCGAGGCCTCAAAATGATGTACCGTTACGACGAGGTACTACAGTAAACTACACACACTACACACTACTACAGTAAACTACACACTACTACAGTATACTACACACTACTACAGTATACTACACACTACTACAGTACACTACACACTACTACAGTATACTACACACTACTACAGTATACTACACACTACTACAGTATACTACACACTACTACAGTAAACTACACACTACAGTAAACTACACACACTACACACTACTACAGTAAACTACACACTACTACAGTATACTACACACTACTACAGTATACTACACACTACTACAGTACACTACACACTACTACAGTATACTACACACTACTACAGTAAACTACACACTACAGTAAACTACACACTACTACAGTACACTACTACAGTACACTACACACTACTACAGTACACTACTACAGTACACTACACACTACTACAGTACACTACTACAGTACACTACACACTACTACAGTACACTACTACAGTACACTACACACTACTACAGTACACTACTACAGTACACTACTACAGTACACTACACACTACTACAGTACACTACACACTACTACAGCACACTGGTTTAAATTCTTTCCAACATTTGATGTAACCTTATTTAACCAGGAGAGTGAAAATTGTCAGAACATGAAAGCAGTTGAGCTCAACACCATCAGTACATTCATAGTCCAGACCTCCATTATTAGGCAGTAGGAGGTCGTCAATTACTACACCCACTCTTCAATGTCAACCCACATTCTTCTTCTCCTGATTCCAATTCCTCTTCCTCTCAGGACCAAATCAACCATCTGGTGAGCAGGGTGTGTGGGAGAGTGCTGGAGAGGAGCAGTGCTGAGAAGAGGAAAGGGACGAGAGGACTTCAGGGCCCCGGTGAGACGTCCACCCCGGCCAAACGCAGCGCCCGAAACAGAACCTCCATCACTGTGTCCCTCACCCGCCTCCCCTCCTCCACCCTGCCCAAGACCGCCCTCAGCTCTAAGTAACTCACATCATGGGCCGCGCTCCAATACTTCACATCCTTCCTTCCTGGGTTCTTTGAGGTAAACACAGATTTACAAGTGGTTAGGTTACTACCACACAATTACTGTCACCAATACAACCAATTCACACCTGTGATTACTTCAAAGGAAGGAAGGAAGGAAGGAAGGAAGGAAGGACTTCTGAAGTATTCCAACAGGACCAGTGCTTCACTACGGTACATTTCTCTCTGCTCAGTGTGGAGAATGTGCTCCTTAAACCACGGTAAAAAAACATGTTTTTAAGAGGCATTAATGGCTGGATTCAGTTCCGTATCGGAGGATCCGCGTTTCAGCTCAATTGAAATTTGAAGGCAATGTTCCCGCATTCACTGTATATCTCAGCTCAATCGGAAATGACCTTTAAAATGTGAGCGCGGATCTTCAGCGATATGGATTGAATCCAGCCCTTTCGTCCAATACTGTATATTGTATCTAGATATCACAATATCCTCCTAGCTACACCTATTGTTATTACCTACAGACTTCACTTCCCTGGTGCTACATCTTGGTGCTCAATTTATACTGTATTTGGTGTAGTAATAATAATGATCATTTCTGTTTTGCTCAAAGCCATTGGACTGCATCCTGAACTGTGAACACGTTTTTAGAACTTGTTACCAATAAGTTGATTCTACAGTTTTGCGTTAGACTCCAACCAGTAATAAGGCTCTTCAGGGGTTTGTAATACATGAAAACGATACAAAGATTTTTTCCAGCGGAGCGCAAAAAGTGGGTCATATTTATTAGTGCTAAACGTAGGAAAACGTTTTGCAGCGGGAAAAACAAAAAACAAGCGTTCCTTATTGGACATGTTCAGGTAGTCCCTCCCCGTTTTGGCCCTTTTGCTTCCGTTTGGTTCCGAGTGAATACGACCCTGGCCCCTTCTCAGATCATTGATGTTATAATTGTTTAGAGAATTGGCCAAGAATGGAACGGTCATCATGGGCTTCACACCGCTCATCTGACCATTTTGGTGTGAAACACTGTGCCTAAAAAAAATGCATACTAATCATTTTCAATCACTTCTGGTGCCGATAGTTTTTGTTTTGTGACCAAGTTATCTACTCTAGACCCTTATAGGCTCTTGACCTGCAACTCTTGGGTCTCCGGGAATGTGTTCCAAATGGCAGCCTATCCCCTATTTAGAGCACTAGTTTTAACCAGAGCCCCGAGGGCACTATAGAGGGAATAGGGTGCCATTTGGGAGTCACAGTCCAGGTGTTTTATCAAAAAACTGAAAACCACAACAGCATTGTACATATAAAACAATGTCAATGTCTAAAGATACATGAACCTGAGCCTTTTAAGGAATGAAATGCAGTGTTTTGGAGTAGGGATTTATGAAGAAAAAGCCTTCCCCCGTTACTTCATCTGTGGCCCCGTATACACTCAACGGTTGTGATACAAAAAAAATCTAGAATTACATAAGCATTATGGAGACAGTGAAATGGTTGTGTAATTTGTTTTGGTGCAGACAGAAAAAGAATATATTGTATGACAACCCTTGTGTCCACTGTGTTGGACATTAGTTGTATGGGGCCAGGGTTGTCCTGGTAACATGTATGGACAAGTGCTGCTTATATCACTGAAGTACAGCATCGTTTCAATCCCCTCGTTTTTTACCTTGACTTTTTTTATGAAAAGGGAAAATAAGTAGAAGAACAATAAAAATCTACTATGTACAGAAGGAGTAACTCCTGTTGTTGCACTCCAGCCTCGAGACAAGAGTCCTTTAAATCAGCTTGTTGAGACCCCTTACAAAAACAATCCATTTTCAAAGTTGACATATACACAGAGTTTGATGTTTTTGAAAAAGCGTGCTTAATGTTTTGGTTGTTTTTTACAACAGGCTCATTACAGCCCACCGTCTCATTTCTGATCTCTGATTCTGTTTTCCTTCCATGCTGTTCCACGTTGGACAATGAACGTTTTACTTTCTATTTTATTTGTTAGTACCTATTAAGGTTGAATAAAAAGGTTTGACAGTGTCTATCCAAATGTGTTCTTCTCAGTGCCGTGTGTCTGTACCCTCTAAGCATCCTGCCAAACGTGTGTGTTTAATCCCGTGTGGCTCAGTTGGTAGAGCATGGCGCTTGCAACGCCAGGGTTGTGGGTTCAATTCCCACGGGGGGACCAGGATGAATATGTATGAACTTTCCAATTTGTAAGTCGCTCTGGATAAGAGCGTCTGCTAAATGACTTAAATGTAATGTTAAATGTTTAACAACCACCAAGCTAGTTATTGACTTCAAATCTTTGGTTTAAACTCCCAGTGTAATGTCTGAAGAATGCAGTCCATTGAACATTTTAAACAACTTTATTATTATTTACTTAGATATAATTGGATACAAGGAAGGAAGCTACAAGTCACTTATAAAAAACAGAAAAGAAAAAACTTTTTGGGGGAAAAATGCAAAACGGACCCCCAGATCAGCGTCTAGGATCTACCCTAGTGCCGTTCTCACCCAGGGGCAGCTCTGTGACGGCTCCTAAGAGGCCTGCGAGTCGCTGTCGTCAGAGTTCTTGAACGTCTCTGCCTCGGGCAACGACACCAGGGCTGTGTCGGCCTGCACTTCCTCCTCGTCTGGCAGTACCAGGGGCTGATCTCCATCTCCGCTAGCCTCGCTGCCCTCCCCCTCCTGGCCCTCCCCCAGGCTGGTGTCCTGGCTGGTGTCCTGGCTGGCTGAGCCTGGCTCCGTGGAGGAGAAGGAAGACGGCTTGTTCCTCAGTTCCGCCTGGGTGGGCACCCGCAGGGAGATCTCAGAGGACAACGACTCGGGGTCTGGACCTGGGGGACAGGAGGGAGGGAGAGGGGATCAGTCCAACATCACGGCTCTGCCCATATATGGGATACAGGGTTCCATTTGGGACTCAACCACATGCTCCATCATGTGATTCTAGTGTGCTGCAGTGTATAATCTCTGTTTTGTTTGAACTCATGACCACATTCCCATGACAACACAACTCTGTTATCCCCAGGGTGAATGCTTTGATACCCTGTGTTCATAAGAAAGTGGCTCGCTAGCAACGCACTTAAAACATGACTAAATGGACACAAGCAAATACGGTCTCTGTACCATTGGTGGCTACATGATAGCATTAGCCATACTGTCTCTGTACCGTTGGTGGCTACATGATAGCATTAGCCATACTGTCTCTGTACCGTTGGTGGCTACATGATAGCATTAGCCATACAGTCTCTGTACCGTTGGTGGCTACATGATAGCATTAGCCATACTGTCTCTGTACCGTTGGTGGCTACATGATAGCATTAGCCATACTGTCTCTGTACCGTTGGTGGCTACATGCTAGCATTAGCCATACTGTCTCTGTACCGTTGGTGGCTACATGATAGCATTAGCCATACTGTCTCTGTACCGTTGGTGGCTACATGCTAGCATTAGCCATACTGTCTCTGTACCGTTGGTGGCTACATGATAGCATTAGCCATACTGTCTCTGTACCGTTGGTGGCTACATGCTAGCATTAGCCATACTGTCTCTGTACCGTTGGTGGCTACATGATAGCATTAGCCATACTGTCTCTGTACCATTGGTGGCTACATGATAGCATTAGCCATACTGTCTCTGTACCGTTGGTGGCTACATGATAACATTAGCCATACTGTCTCTGTACCGTTGGTGGCTACATGATAGCATTAGCCATACTGTCTCTGTACCGTTGGTGGCTACATGATAGCATTAGCCATACTGTCTCTGTACCGTTGGTGGCTACATGATAGCATTAGCCATACAGTCTCTGTACCGTTGGTGGCTGCATGATATCAACAAATGGTCGTCCCAAATTGCACCCTATTCCCTACATAAATTAGTACAAATAAGTAGCAAGCCTTCTGCAAGCCTGTTTCTGTAGTGAGGCAGCTTGATGTACCAGTACACCCCCTGGACAGGACACTAGTCTATCTCCTGTTTCTGTAGTGAGACAGCTTGATGTATCAGTACACCCCCTGGACAGGACACTAGTCTATCTCCTGTTTCTGTAGTGAGACAGCTTGATGTACCAGTACACTCCCTGGACAGGACACTAGTCTATCTCCTGTTTCTGTAGTGAGACAGCTTGATGTACCAGTACACCCCCTGGACAAGACACTAGTCTATCTCCTGTTTCTGTAGTGAGACAGCTTGATGTACCAGTACACCCCCTGGACAGGACACTAGTCTATCTCCTGTTTCTGTAGTGAGACAGCTTGATGTACCAGTACACCCCCTGGACAGGACACTAGTCTATCTCCTGTTTCTGTAGCGTGAAGCTACTCCCAATCTTCCAATTTCAGGGAGGATACTAACCACAAGGCCACTGTGTTGGTTATTCCCTACATAGTGCACTGCGTTGGTTATTCCCTACATAGTGCACTGAGTTGGTTATTCCCTACATAGTGCACTGAGTTGGTTATTCCCTACATAGTGCACTGAGTTGGTTATTCCCTACATAGTGCACTGAGTTGGTTATTCCCTACATAGTGCACTGAGTTGGTTATTCCCTACATAGTGCACTGAGTTGGTTATTCCCTACATAGTGCACTGCGTTGGTTATTCCCTACATAGTGCACTGCGTTGGTTATTCCCTACATAGTGCACTGCGTTGGTTATTCCCTACATAGTGCACTGCGTTGGTTATTCCCTACATAGTGCACTGCGTTGGTTATTCCCTACATAGTGCACTGAGTTGGTTATTCCCTACATAGTGCACTGAGTTGGTTATTCCCTACATAGTGCACTGAGTTGGTTATTCCCTACATAGTGCACTGCGTTGGTTATTCCCTACATAGTGCACTGCGTTGGTTATTCCCTACATAGTGCACTGAGTTGGTTATTCCCTACATAGTGCACTGCGTTGGTTATTCCCTACATAGTGCACTGCGTTGGTTATTCCCTACATAGTGCACTGAGTTGGTTATTCCCTACATAGTGCACTGAGTTGGTTATTCCCTACATAGTGCACTGCGTTGGTTATTCCCTACATAGTGCACTGCGTTGGTTATTCCCTACATAGTGCACTGAGTTGGTTATTCCCTACATAGTGCACTGCGTTGGTTATTCCCTACATAGTGCACTGCGTTGGTTATTCCCTACATAGTGCACTGAGTTGGTTATTCCCTACATAGTGCACTGAGTTGGTTATTCCCTACATAGTGCACTGCGTTGGTTATTCCCTACATAGTGCACTGCGTTGGTTATTCCCTACATAGTGCACTGAGTTGGTTATTCCCTACATAGTGCACTGAGTTGGTTATTCCCTACATAGTGCACTGCGTTGGTTATTCCCTACATAGTGCACTGCGTTGGTTATTCCCTACATAGTGCACTGCGTTGGTTATTCCCTACATAGTGCACTGCGTTGATAACTACCTGAGGTGAGTGAGGAGGTCAGGCTGTTGTCTTCTCCTCCAGAGTTGAGAAAGACGTCGAGGGCCTCGTGGTCCGACACGTCCATCAGGTCCATCTGTTCCAGAACGTCAACGTTCACCTCCATGGAAGACATGCTACCTATTGGCCCTGTGGAGCGACACACACAACCAGCGTCACGTCACACTGCAGCTGCACCACACCCGTACTGTTACTCAGTCACATCCTGCCTCGATTTCTCACAAGGAATCTTGGAACTTATCCTCCAATATGGTTGAAAGAGAAGCGAGGAGATGGGGTGCGAGGAATCACGGAATGATGAATTGAGAACCTCAGACTGACAGACAGTAAAACAGCACAACACTGAAGATACACACATGTCCCTGTTACTCAGACTGACAGACAGTACAACACTGAAGATACACACATGTCCCTGTTACTCAGACTGACAGACAGTACAACACTGAAGATACACACATGTCCCTGTTACTCAAACTGACAGACAGTACAACACTGAAGATACACACATGTCCCTGTTACTCAGACTGACAGACAGTACAACACTGAAGATACACACATGTCCCTGTTAGACTGACAGACAGTACAACACTGAAGATACACACATGTCCCTGTTACTCAAACTGACAGACAGTACAACACTGAAGATACACACATGTCCCTGTTAGACTGACAGACAGACAGTACAACAGCACAACACTGACGATACACACGTCACTGTTACTCAGACTGACAGACAACACAGCTCTGACATGAGACAGACAGACAGACAGCACCATCATACCTCAAGTATGATGAAAGCAGGAAGCACAATAAAAAACAAAGGAAACAGTCAATTAACCGGCGTCACATCACTGGTTATTGTAAAGCTCAACGTCCCAGCATTAGACAGAGCAGAACAAGACGAGGGAAAAGTCAGAATCTAAAACACTTTGACCTACAACGCAGCAGTGACACCAGACCAAAGTTCATACAGAAAATATCTTAAAACACAAGTCAACCTTTTTAAAAAAGCCTTTCTTTGACCTTGTGCAACAGTTATTTTTTTTATTTGACCTTTATTTAACTAAGTCAGTTAAGAACAAATTCTTATTTTCAATGACGGTCTAGGAACAGTGGGTTAACTGCCTTGTTCAGGGGCAGAACCACAGATTTGTACATTGTCAACTCGGGGATTCGATCTTGCAACCTTTCGGTTACTAGTCCAACGCTCTAACCACTAGGCTACCCTGCCGCCCCCATGCCGTATCAACAGAGGTAGTGTTCCAAATGTAACCCTATTTCCTACAGACCCATAGTGCACTACTTCCCAGGGCCCGTAGTGCTATGGTCCAAAGCAGTGCACTATAAAAAGGGAACAGGGTGCCATTTGGGAGCCAAACAAGTGTGTGTTCTGGGTTCCAGCTCACCTCTTCTGTCGGTGATCTGCAGGTAGCCAGTAGAGAGGTACTGATCCATGTCCTGTTGGAAAGCTTCTTCAAAGTACTTCTGCCTCTCCTTCAGCTTCCCCTGCTGGGCGTGCTCCATGTCCAGCACCTTCTGGGCGTGCTCAGAGTCCAGCTCGGCTGGGGGGGGAAACAGGAAGTACAGGACACGTAAAGGAACAGGAAGTAGAGGACACGTAAACATAGAGGTGGATAGAGGGTTGACTTGCTCTCACGGAAGCAGCCATTGAAAAGATAGGAGATGAGCTCAAGTACATCTCTATGGAGGTCAGTCATACCCTCTGGATAGACATAAGGACTAGACACAGTCAAATGATGACACCTCAGTCTTCCATTATATTATGGAAACATGTTTCACAAATGGTTACTGTGTAGGTTACTATGTAGGTTACTGTGTAGGTTACTGTGTAGGTTACTGTATAAGTCACTGTATAAGTCAGTGTAGGTTACTGTATAAGTCACTGTGTAGGTTACTGTGTAGGTTACTATGTAGGTCACTGTGTAGGTTACTATGTAGGTTACTGTGTAGGTTACTGTGTAGGTCACTGTGTAGGTTACTATGTAGGTCACTGTGTAGGTTACTATGTAGGTTACTGTGTAGGTTACTGTGTAGGTTACTGTATAAGTCACTGTATAAGTCAGTGTAGGTTACTGTATAAGTCACTGTGTAGGTTACTGTATAAGTCACTGTATAAGTCACTGTATAAGTCACTGTATAAGTCAGTGTAGGTTACTGTATAAGTCACTGTGTAGGTTACTGTATAAGTCACTGTGTAGGTTACTGTATAAGTCAGTGTATAAGTCACAGTTTAAGTTACTGTGTAGGTTACTATATAGTCACTGTATAAGTCACTGTGTAGGTCACTGTATAAGTCAGTGTAGGTTACTGTATAAGTCACTGTGTAGGTTACTGTATAAGTCACTGTGTAGGTTACTGTATAAGTCACTGTGTATGTTACTGTGTAGGTTACTGTATAAGTCACTGTGTAGGTTACTGTATAGTCACTGTATAAGTTACTGTGTAGGTTACTATATAGTCACTGTATAAGTCACTGTGTATGTTACTGTGTAGGTTACTGTATAAGTCACTGTGTAGGTTACTGTGTAGGTTACTGTGTAGGTTACTGTGTAGGTTACTATATAGTCACTGTATAAGTTACTGTGTAGGTTACTGTATAAGTTAATGTGTAGGTTACTGTGTAGGTTACTGTGTAGGTAACTATGTAGGTTACTGTGTAGGTTACTGTGTAGGTTACTGTGTAGGTTACTGTGTAGGTTACTATATAGTCACTGTATAAGTCACTGTGTAGGTTACTGTATAAGTTACTGTGTAGGTTACTATATAGTCACTGTATAAGTTACTGTGTAGGTTACTGTGTAGGTTACTGTATAAGTTACTGTGTAGGTTACTGTGTAGGTTACTGTGTAGGTTACTATGTAGGTTACTGTATAGTCACTGTATAAGTTACTGTGTAGGTTACTGTGTAGGTTACTGTGTAGGTCACTGTGTAGGTTACTATATAGTCACTGTATAAGTCACTGTGTAGGTTACTGTATAAGTTACTGTGTAGGTTACTATATAGTCACTGTATAAGTTACTGTGTAGGTTACTGTGTAGGTTACTGTATAAGTTACTGTGTAGGTTACTGTGTAGGTTACTGTGTAGGTTACTATGTAGGTTACTGTATAGTCACTGTGTAAGTTACTGTGTAGGTTACTGTGTAGGTTACTGTGTAGGTCACTGTGTAGGTTACTATGTAGGTTACTGTATAGTCACTGTATAAGTTACTGTGTAGGTTACTGTATAGTTACTGTATAAGTTACTGTGTAGGTTACTATATAGTCACTGTATAAGTCACTGTGTAGGTTACTGTATAGTCACTGTATAAGTTACTGTGTAGGTTACTATATAGTCACTGTATAAGTCACTGTGTAGGTTACTGTATAGTCACTGTATAAGTTACTGTGTAGGTTACTATATAGTCACTGTATAAGTCACTGTGTATGTTACTGTGTAGGTTACTGTATAAGTCACTGTATAAGTTACTGTGTAGGTTACTGTGTAGGTTACTGTATAAGTTACTGTGTAGGTTACTGTGTAGGTTACTGTGTAGGTTACTGTATAAGTCACTGTGTATGTTACTGTGTAGGTTACTGTATAAGTCACTGTGTAGGTTACTGTGTAGGTTACTGTGTAGGTTACTGTATAAGTTACTGTGTAGGTTACTGTGTAGGTTACTGTGTAGGTTACTGTGTAGGTTACTATATAGTCACTGTATAAGTTACTGTGTAGGTTACTGTGTAGGTTACTATATAGTCACTGTATAAGTTACTGTGTAGGTTACTGTGTAGGTTACTGTATAAGTTACTGTGTAGGTTACTGTGTAGGTTACTATATAGTCACTGTATAGTCACTGTATAAGTTACTGTGTAGGTTACTGTATAAGTCACTGTATAAGTCACAGTTTAAGTTACTGTGTAGGTTACTGTATAGTTACTGTATAAGTTACTGTGTAGGTTACTATATAGTCACTGTATAAGTCACTGTGTAGGTTACTGTATAAGTCACTGTATAAGTTACTGTGTAGGTTACTGTGTAGGTTACTGTATAAGTTACTGTGTAGGTTACTGTGTAGGTTACTGTATAAGTCACTGTGTATGTTACTGTGTAGGTTACTGTATAAGTCACTGTATGTTACTGTGTAGGTTACTGTATAAGTCACTGTGTAGGTTACTATATAGTCACTGTATAAGTTACTGTGTAGGTTACTGTGTAGGTTACTGTATAAGTTACTGTGTAGGTTACTGTGTAGGTTACTGTGTAGGTTACTGTATAAGTCACTGTATAAGTCACAGTTTAAGTTACTGTGTAGGTTACTGTATAGTTACTGTATAAGTCACTGTGTAGGTTACTGTATAGTCACTGTATAAGTTACTGTGTAGGTTACTATATAGTCACTGTATAAGTCACTGTGTATGTTACTGTGTAGGTTACTGTATAAGTCACTGTGTAGGTTACTGTATAAGTCACTGTATAAGTCACAGTTTAAGTTACTGTGTAGGTTACTATATAGTCACTGTATAGGTTACTGTGTAGGTTACTGTATAGGTTACTGTATAAGTTACTGTATAGGTTACTGTGTAGGTTACTATATAAGTCACTGTGTAGGTTACTGTGTAGGTTACTGTGTAGGTTACTGTATAAGTTACTGTGTAGGTTACTGTGTAGGTTACTGTGTAGGTTACTGTATAGGTTACTGTGTAGGTTACTGTGTAGGTTACTGTGTAGGTTACTGTGTAGGTTACTGTGTAGGTTACTGTATAAGTCACTGTGTAGGTTACTGTATAGGTTACTGTGTAGGTTACTGTGTAGGTCACTGTGTAGGTTACTGTGTAGGTTACTGTATAGGTTACTGTGTAGGTTACTGTGTAGGTTACTGTGTAGGTTACTGTGTAGGTCACTGTGTAGGTTACTGTGTAGGTTACTGTGTAGGTTACTGTGTAGGTTACTGTGTAGGTTACTGTGTAGGTTACTATGTAGGTTACTGTGTAGGTTACTATGTAGGTCACTGTGTAGGTTACTGTGTAGGTTACTGTGTAGGTTACTGTGTAGGTTACTGTGTAGGTTACTGTGTAGGTTACTATGTAGGTCACTGTGAACATTAACACAGATGTTGTATTAGTTGATGTTACTGAATATAAACAAGTCATTGTTTGGTATTCCTGTTAAGCTCCATGGGAAGTGGCAGCTTTTTTTCTAGTGACCCCAAATCTATTGACCACATACATACAGTTTGGGACGCAACTTGTAGTTAGACTTTTACATCAGATAAATGTCTTCTTACTATAATAATGGTCAACATCATCCTACAGATATCATTAGATACATGTCTTCTTACTATAATAATGGTCAACATCATCCTACAGATATCAGATACATGTCTTCTTACTATAATAATGGTCAACATCATCCTACAGATATCATCAGATACATGTCTTCTTACTATAATAACGGTCAACATCATCCTACAGATATCATCAGATACATGTCTTCTTACTATAATAACGGTCAACATCATCCTACAGATATCATCAGATACATGTCTTCTTACTATAATAATGGTCAACATCATCCTACAGATATCATCAGATACATGTCTTCTTACTATAATAACGGTCAACATCATCCTACAGATATCATCAGATACATGTCTTCTTACTATAATAACGGTCAACATCATCCTACAGATATCATCAGATACATGTCTTCTTACTATAATAACGGTCAACATCATCCTACAGATATCATCAGATACATGTCTTCTTACTATAATAACGGTCAACATCATCCTACAGATATCATCAGATACATGTCTTCTTACTATAATAACGGTCAACATCATCCTACAGATATCATCAGATACATGTCTTCTTACTATAATAACGGTCAACATCATCCTACAGATATCATCAGATACATGTCTTCTTGCTATAATAACGGTCAACATCATCCTACAGATATCATCAGATACATGTCTTCTTACTATAATAACGGTCAACATCATCCTACAGATATCATCAGATACATGTCTTCTTACTATAATAATGGTCAACATCATCCTACAGATATCAGATACATGTCTTCTTACTATAATAACGGTCAACATCATCCTACAGATATCAGATACATGTCAGTAATTAGTCCAAGTTATTCTTGACAGACTTCCTCTGTAGCGGCAGAGAACAGAGCTCCTTATCTCTCTCTCTCTCGCACTGTCCTTACTGTAGGGGCTCTCTCCTCACAGAGCCCTGAGTCTGGCCAGAGACACTGTCCTTACGGTAGAGTCTTCTCACAGAGCCCTGAGTCTGGCCAGAGACACTGTCCTTACGGTAGAGTCTTCTCACAGAGCCCTGAGTCTGGCCAGAGACACTGTCCTTACGGTAGAGTCTTCTCACATAGCTCTGAGTCTGGCCAGAGACACTGTCCTTACGGTAGTCTTCTCACCGAGCCCCGAGTCTGGCCAGAGAGACTATTCTGTGACCTCTATCTCAGCTAACAACCCTTTCTTGTGATCCAGATCAAACAACCCTTCATTGTGATACTACAGTACCAGGATACTAACAAGATACCACTACAGTCGTGGCCAAAAGGTTTGAGAATGTGAAAATGTATATTTGTGTCAAAGTCTGCTGCCTCAGTTTGTATAATTGCAATTTGCATATACTCCAGAAAGTTATGAAGAGTGATCAGATGAATTGCAATTAATTGCAAAGTCCCTCTTTGCCATGCAAATGAACTGAATCCCCCAAAAACATTTCCATTGCATTTCAGCCCTGCCACAAAAGGACCAGCTGACATCATGTCAGTGATTCTCTCGTTAACACAGGTGTGAGTGTTGACGAGGACAAGGCTGGAGATCACTCTGTCATGCTGATTGAGTTCGAATAACAGACTGGAAGCTTCAAAAGGAGGGTGGTGCTTGGAATCATTGTTCTTCCTCTGTCAACCATGGATACCTGCAAGGAAACACGTGCCATCATCATTGCTTTGCACAAAAAGGGCTTCACAGGCAAGGATATTGCTGCCAGTAAGATTGCACCTAAATCAACCATTTATCGGATCATCAAGAACTTCAAGGAGAGGAGTTCAATTGTTGTGAAGAAGGCTTCAGGGCGCCCAAGAAAGTCCAGCAAGCGCCAGGATCGTCTCCTAAAGTTGATTCAGCTGCGGGATCGGTGCACCACCAGTACAAAGCTTGCTCAGGAATGGCAGCAGACAGGTGTGAGTGCATCTGCACGCACAGTGCGGCGAAGACTTTTGGAGGATGGCCTGGTGTCAAGAAGGGCAGCAAAGAAGCCACTTCTCTCCAGGAAAAACATCAGGGACAGACTGATATTCTGCAAAAGTTACAGGGATTGGACTGCTGAGGACTGGGGTAAAGTCATTTTCTCTGATGAATCCCCTTTCCGATTGTTTGGGGCATCTGGAAAAAGGCTTGTCCGGAGAAAACAAGGTGAGTGCTACCATCAGTCCTGTGTCATGCCAACAGTAAAGCATCCTGAGACCATTCATGTGTGGGGTTGCTTCTCAGCCAAGGAAGTGGGCTCACTCACAATTTTGCCTAAGAACACAGCACTGAATAAAGAATGGTACCGACACATCCTCCGAGAGCAACTTCTCCCAACCATCCAGGAACAGTTTGGTGATGAACAACGCCTTTCCAGCATGATGGAGCACCTTGCCATAAGGCAAAAGTGATAACTAAGTGGCTCGGGGAACAAAACATCGATATTTTGGGTCCATGGCCAGGAAATTCCCCAGACCTTAATCCCATTGAGAACTTGTGGTCAATCCTCAAGAGGCGGGTGGTCAAACAAAACCCAACAAATTCTGACAAACTCCAAGCATTGATTATGCAAGAATGGGCTGCCATCAGTCAGGATGTGGCCCAGAAGTTAATTGATAGCATGCCAGGGTAGATTGCAGAGGTCTTGAAAAAGAAGGGTCAACACTGCAAATATTGACTCTTTGCATCAACTTCATGTAATTGTCAATAAAAGCCTTTGACACTTATGAAATGCTTGTATTTATACTTCAGTATTCCATAGTAACATCTGACAAAAATATCTAAAGACACTGAAGCAGCAAACTTTGTGGAAATTAATATTTCTGTCATTCTCAACATTTTTGGCCACAACTGTACAGTACTACAGGATACTAACAAGATACCGCTAAAATACGACAGTACCAGGATCCTAACAAGACAACACTACTACAGGATACTAACAACAGCAGAGGAACTAACACCTTGACTCTACAGTCACACTTGTATTTTCTTACAAGCACCAACTTTGCTGGCAGCTCCTTTATGGAGGAACGGTTTTAAATCAAATCAAAGTTTATTTGTCACTGGCGCCGAATACAACAGGTGTTGACCTTACAGTGAAATGATTACTTACAGGCTCTAACCAATAGTGCAAAAAAGGTATTAGGTGAACAATAGGTAAGTAAAGAAATAAAACAACAGTAAAAAGACAGGCCATATACAGTAGCGAGGCTATAGAGGTAGCGAGGCTACATACAGACTTACTGTGACTGAGATACATGGTTGTCTCACCTAGTTACCACCTTAAGATGAAAATCGCTCTGGATAAGAGGACCTGCTCAATGACTCAAATGTAAATTGATATCACCCACATTGTAGGCTAATTATTTACCTGCCTGCCCAAGGGTGTGTCCTCCAGATCAGAAAACAACAGGACTGTTATGTGAAGCCAGACATGTATCGTGACTATCGTCCCAGTTAGCTCTAGTCCCCACTGTGAGCCATGTGTCTCTCTCGGTCTTAAAGACAGGAAGCACCTACCAACTTCTCAGAACAGCAGGAAGTGTTACTTTTATGGCACCATAGGAGTGTCTGTGTTACGGCTAGAGGCGCTACATCCTTTTTAAAGATGCATATTGTTGCAGTGAATCTTTTGTCCTAGATCAAGCTCTACTCATCATTAGCTGCCTTTACAAGAACGGACATCCATGTGGAGTCAAGTAACAGCAGATTGAGGAACTAAGTATTTTCTTTATTTTCTGACAAAGTTCATCCCAGAAATGCTGCCTCATTGAAAATAAGAATTTCAACCCTGAATCATTGGATTCTCACAAATTCTTGAAATGACAGCCAAGGTGCCAATTACAGGCTCAGGATTTTCAGGTAGGTCATTTCTCGTTAGAATCTATCAAAGCATTTGAACACAGTCAGTCAGTCACCCCTGTGGTAAAGGGGTGTTGTTGTCAGTGGGCTGGGTGTGTCAACTCGACTAGTCCCAGCTGGGCAGGAAGTCAGCCAGCTGTCACCAGGCAGGGCCCCACAATAACTGCCCCCCAAACGGCTCCCTATTCCCTTTATAGTGCACTACTTTTGGACCAGGGACAATAGGAAATACACAGACTAGGGTGCCATTTCTAGGGAATACTAGGCTTCCATCTGGGAAACTACCTGTGATCAGAGACATGCCTTCTATCTGCCACATGGTGAACAGCAACTCAACAGAACCAGCCTCTGATTCTATGGGGAGGCCCCATAGTGACGTCATCGCCTGGGCAACGCTACTGCCGAGTGAGACGTGTTTTGCTACATTGTTGACGTTCTCGGTCAACATTTTTACATTGTTTTCAGTTTTAGGAATAGAGCAATAGCAATCATTTTTTGTCGAGGCTGCGTCTCTCTATTACTGCTCCTAATTCCACTGTTATAAACATTCTATTACCGCTCCTAATTCCACAGTTATAAACATTATATTACCGCTCCTAATTCCACAGTTATAAACATTCTATTACTGCTCTAATTCCACAGTAATAAACATTCTATTACTGCTCCTAATTCCACTGTTATAAACATTCTATTACTGCTCCTAATTCTACTGTTATAAACATTCTCCATGTCACGCGTCACCACTATAAATAGGAACCAAGATCAAATGTTCAGAGAAATGTAATTATATTTAATACCAAGCTATGTTAGGGGGGTTTCAGAGGGCAACCAGTGGTGACATTGTGTAAAGCCTAGTGAATCCAGTCATATACCCTCAACTGATAGACTTGTGAAGAGTGAAAAACAAAAGGTCAGAGACCCCTACAGTGCATTACATTCCTATATACTATAAAGCAGTGGTCACCAACCGGTCGATCGCCATCTTCAAGGCATTCCTAGCGGATCACCAAACATTTCAGTAGAAAAGCCAACGATAAAGGCATAAAGGCCTGCGTTCCTTTTTGTTTTCTTCCTGTTGTGCTGTTGGCGGTCGGTGCACTTGATGCACCAGGTAGATCTGTGGCTAAATCGACGGTGTCTACTGCGCTGGCCAATCGGATAGTTCAAATCACCGTGCCTCCCTACAGCTTCCACGACCCCAGCTAAGTTTGATACTAGCGGTAATGAAAGAGAGAGCAGGGACCGTGAGAGGTGGACCCTCTGCTGCTCTCTCCCTCCGCTCAGACTAATGCCGTGTTCAAGACAACTGGGAACTTGGAAATGTCTGACTTCCGACGACAGTACGTTAGAGAACCAAATGTGGTGCTCACAGCTAATCCAATCATAGCGGTTTCAGACAGCACTGCTTACCTCAGCAAGCCATTGATCTCCGCAATAGCAGCCATAGTGTGCGTCCCAAATGTTACCCTATATAGTGCACTACTTTCTACCAGAGACCTGATCAAAAGTAGTGCACTATATAGGGAATAGGGTACCATTTGGGACGCAACCCTACTGCTGGTCTTACTCTAAATCACTAAACCTCTTTATTATAATGGTTAAGAGCCAGAGAAATCAATAACCTCTGAAGGGAGCGTAAAAGTAAGGAGTGAATAGACTGACACTTTAAGCCATTTTCCTGCTATTACTTCTCCAGTGCATTTTTACCCACACCGAGCGAATTACCCTCCTCACCCGGCTCCCGCTCCCAAGACTGATTTAAGTAGTAAAACGTCAACAACAACAAAAGACCCACATTTCAGACAGGTGTCCTATCGCTGCCTGCAAATCACCCATAGCAACACGGCAAGTCGCCCGGAGCAGAGGAACACACCGTTCACAGTCCAGTGAAGAGCAGATACCCCGGACCGTCTATGCCTGCGTGGGGGCATTCTAATTAGATTCTAATGTGGCATATCAGCTCTACATGTTATGTAAGAACGTTGCTGCACATTCCTGACCAGTGATGTATATTAAGGGACTATTTAATAGTCAAGTAACTGGTAATCACTGCATTTATAGAGGACTTATTGACTGGTAGAATTGCTCCGGTTACCTACGTCACTAACACTTAGATCCATCCCTTCAAACTGACCTTTTCTGTTTCCTGACAATAGACAAACTGTTGTGGCAATAAGGAGCGTAACAGCATGGGTTCATCATGTGACTGAGTCACACACACACAACACAGGCTACAGGAAGTCCTACTGAAAGAATACGGTGGCAGTAACACAGATCACCAACATCAAAGCATCACCAAATAGACATTCCACTTTAAACATGAGGAGAATAACTAATACAGAGACAGACAGAGAGGGAGAGAGACATTAAGACATAAAGAGAGGGACATGGAGAGAGAGACATAAAAAGAAAGAGGAAAATGGAGAGATACAGACAAACAGATAGAGGGAAATGGAGAGAGACATAACAGAGAGAGAAAAACCAAGAGAAAAACGAGAGAGAGAGAGAGAGACAGAGAGAGAAATAAACAAGAGAAAAATGAGAGAGAGACAAAGAGAGAGAGAGGAGAGACAGAGACAGAGACAGAGAGAGACAGAGAGAGACAGAGAGAGAGAGGAGAGAGACAGACAGAGACAGAGACAGAGAGAGAGAGAGAGAGAGAGAGAGAGAGAGAGAGAGAGAGAGAGAGAGAGAGAGAGAGAGAGAGACAAAGAGAGAGAGACAGAGAGAGAGAGAGAGAGAGAGAGAGAGAGAGGAGAGACAAAGAGAGAGAGACAAAGAGAGAGAGACAGAGACAGAGAGAGAGAGAGACAGATACAGAGAGAGAGATAAAAAGAGAGAGGAGAAAAGCATTGTAACCTACAGGAGTTCCTGGAGCTGTTCCCTGGAGAGGACATGACTGGTGTCCTGGTGATCGTGACGACCCAGCCCAGACCCCGAGCGGATAGCGAGACCAGACGCTCAGCTATGCCACGGCTACACCACCACTACAGCTAACCCCCCATTCTGCATCGACAGATTGGTTACACACTACCTCGCTCGTACAGATAATGCTTCTGTGCTGCCAAACACACACACACACCGCGATGCTGTGAGGGAGCATGTGCAGTACTGCCAGGCTGAGGAGACACTGCTGTAGTGGTGAGGAGAGAGGAGGTCTGCCTGGGAGTGTACCACTCACTACTCACAAGAGGGGGAGGGCTGCCTGGGAGTGTACCACTCACAAGAGGGGGAGGGGCTTCTAATAATAAAGACAGATAGTGGGAAACCTAGGCTGTATCATAAATGCCACCCTCTTCTCTACATAGTGCACTGCTTTTGGAAGTAGTGCACTAAACAACCTGCCAATTACCTTGTTGTTGCCCCCCCCCCAGGTCTACCCTGCTAGACCTGCCCCGGTCAACTTTAAGTGCTGTTATTGTGAAGTGAAAACATCTAGGAGCAACAACGGCTCAGCCATGAAGTGGTAGGCCACAGTGCCTTCAGAAAGTATTCATACCCCTTGACATGCCACATTTTGTTGTGTTACAGCCTGAATTCAAAATGGATTAAATTGATGTTTTCCCCTCACCCATCTATACACAATACCCCATAATGACAAAGTGAAAACATGTTGAGATATTTTAGCAAATTTATTGAAGATAAAATACACAAATATCTCATTCACACCTCTTTGCTACGACACTCCAAATTGAGCTCAGGTGCATCCAATTTCCTTTGATCATCCTTAGACCACTGCCTTAGACAGCTATTTAGAACGTCCAGGTTCAGAAATGTCCAGATCAACTAGCCCACGTCAGCTAACGTTGTTTAAGCTAGGTTTTTTTAGCCCGTAGATGTTGTTATAATGTTTGAGTCCCTCAGATATCATACGAACACATGGCAAAATGTGCACAATTGCAAGAAATTTGCTTTAAAACTGCAAAATGTTCTCTCCGCCAACAAGAGGCTTGTGAACAATGTGTCATGGCCAGTGGTTGTGGCCATAGAAATAGATGTGTTGCGTTCCCCAAGGAACCTGGGTTTCTTCCTAGGTTCCTGCCTTTCTAGGGAGTTGTTCCTAGCCACCGTGCTTCTACACCTACATTGCTTGCTGTTTGGGGTTTTAGGCTGGGTTTCTGTACAGCACTTTGAGATATCAGCTGATGTAGAAGGGCTTTATAAATACATTTGATTTGATCCTGTGTGAAAAGGTTTGGGAACCACTGAGCTACTGTACAATCTGCATATCATAATGCTATGCAAATGATCAGGTAATTAACCTTATCCTAGGCTATTGCTATATAAAGATACATTTAATTTACAGTGCTCTTCCAAGTTGAGTTAAAATGGTATTTTTGCTGAAGAGAAGCTCTTAAGAGATATTGATTGAGATTGATCTCTACAGCGACTACTGTGGAGGAGGGATTGATCTCTACAGAGACTACTGTGGAGGAGGGATTGATCTCTACAGAGACTACTGTGGAGGAGGGATTGATCTCTACAGAGACTACTGTGGAGGAGGGATTGATCTCTACAGAGACTACTGTGGAGGAGGGATTGATCTCTACAGAGACTACTGTGGAGGAGGGATTGATCTCTACAGAGACTACTGTGGAGGAGGGATTGATCTCTACAGAGACTACTGTGGAGGAGGGATTGATCTCTACAGAGACTACTGTGGAGGAGGGATTGCTCTCTACAGAGACTACTGTACACGTCTGTGGTTAAGACGCGGTCACGCCCGTTCCGTCTGTGGTTAAGACGCGGTCACGCCCGTCCCGTCTGTGGTTAAGACACGGTCACCCCCGTCCCGTCTGTGGTTAAGACACTGTGGTTAAGACGCGGTCACGCCCGTCCCGTCTGTGGTTAAGACGCGGTCACGGCCGTCCCGTCGGTGGTTAAGACGCGGTCACGGCCGTCCCGTCGGTGGTTAAGACGCGGTCACGGCCGTCCCGTCGGTGGTTAAGACGCGGTCACGGCCGTCCCGTCGGTGGTTAAGACGCGGTCACGGCCGTCCCGTCGGTGGTTAAGACGCGGTCACGGCCGTCCCGTCGGTGGTTAAGACGCGGTCACGCCCGTTCCGTCTGTGGTTAAGACGCGGTCACGCCCGTCCCGTCGGTGGTTAAGACGCGGTCACGCCCGTCCCGTCGGTGGTTAAGACGCGGTCACGCCCGTCCCGTCGGTGGTTAAGACGCGGTCACGCCCGTCCCGTCGGTGGTTAAGACGCGGTCACGCCCGTCCCGTCGGTGGTTAAGACGCGGTCACGCCCGTCCCGTCGGTGGTTAAGACGCGGTCACGGCCGTCCCGTCGGTGGTTAAGACGCGGTCACGGCCGTCCCGTCGGTGGTTAAGACGCGGTCACGGCCGTCCCGTCGGTGGTTAAGACGCGGTCACGCCCGTCCCGTCGGTGGTTAAGACGCGGTCACGCCCGTCCCGTCGGTGGTTAAGACGCGGTCACGCCCGTCCCGTCTGTGGTTAAGACGCGGTCACGCCCGTTCCGTCTGTGGTTAAGACGCGGTCACGCCCGTCCCGTCGGTGGTTAAGACGCGGTCACGCCCGTCCCGTCGGTGGTTAAGACGCGGTCACGCCCGTCCCGTCGGTGGTTAAGACGCGGTCACGCCCGTCCCGTCGGTGGTTAAGACGCGGTCACGCCCGTCCCGTCGGTGGTTAAGACGCGGTCACGCCCGTCCCGTCGGTGGTTAAGACGCGGTCACGCCCGTCCCGTCGGTGGTTAAGACGCGGTCACGCCCGTCCCGTCGGTGGTTAAGACGCGGTCACGCCCGTCCCGTCGGTGGTTAAGACGCGGTCACGCCCGTCCCGTCGGTGGTTAAGACGCGGTCACGCCCGTCCCGTCGGTGGTTAAGACGCGGTCACGCCCGTCCCGTCGGTGGTTAAGACGCGGTCACGCCCGTCCCGTCGGTGGTTAAGACGCGGTCACGCCCGTCCCGTCGGTGGTTAAGACGCGGTCACGCCCGTCCCGTCGGTGGTTAAGACGCGGTCACGCCCGTCCCGTCGGTGGTTAAGACGCGGTCACGCCCGTCCCGTCGGTGGTTAAGACGCGGTCACGCCCGTCCCGTCGGTGGTTAAGACGCGGTCACGCCCGTCCCGTCTGTGGTTAAGACGCGGTCACGCCCGTCCCGTCTGTGGTTAAGACGCGGTCACGCCCGTCCCGTCTGTGGTTAAGACGCGGTCACGCCCGTCCCGTCTGTGGTTAAGACGCGGTCACGCCCGTCCCGTCTGTGGTTAAGACGCGGTCACGCCCGTCCCGTCTGTGGTTAAGACGCGGTCACGCCCGTCCCGTCTGTGGTTAAGACGCGGTCACGCCCGTCCCGTCTGTGGTTAAGACGCGGTCACGCCCGTCCCGTCTGTGGTTAAGACGCGGTCACGCCCGTCCCGTCTGTGGTTAAGACGCGGTCACGCCCGTCCCGTCTGTGGTTAAGACGCGGTCACGCCCGTCCCGTCTGTGGTTAAGACGCGGTCACGCCCGTCCCGTCTGTGGTTAAGACGCGGTCACGCCCGTCCCGTCTGTGGTTAAGACGCGGTCACGCCCGTCCCGTCTGTGGTTAAGACGCGGTCACGCCCGTCCCGTCTGTGGTTAAGACGCGGTCACGCCCGTCCCGTCTGTGGTTAAGACGCGGTCACGCCCGTCCCGTCTGTGGTTAAGACGCGGTCACGCCCGTCCCGTCTGTGGTTAAGACGCGGTCACGCCCGTCCCGTCTGTGGTTAAGACGCGGTCACGCCCGTCCCGTCTGTGGTTAAGACGCGGTCACGCCCGTTCCGTCGGTGGTTAAGACGCGGTCACGCCCGTTCCGTCGGTGGTTAAGACGCGGTCACGCCCGTTCCGTCGGTGGTTAAGACACGGTCACGCCCGTTCCATCTGCGGTTAAGACACGGTCACGCCCGTCCCATCTGCGGTTAAGACACAAGCCTTTAGTTTGATCTCCTCACATTAGCTCAGCAGCTCTCTGTTTCTACTAGAAAGACTCTGCTCCTGCAGTACTGAACAAGACCACACTGCTTCCAGGTAGCATCCCAAAAGCATCCCAAATGGCACCCTATTGACCAGGGCCCAGGCCAAAAATAGTGCCCTATATAGGGTATTGGGTGCTATTTGGGATACAGACACTGCTTAAAATCTGACTAAACAAATCTAAAAGTGTAGAGAACAGACATATAAAATATACATCTCTGAAAAGATCTGCAATTTATGTCTCAACATATATAACAAATGACGTGTTGTTTACCTGGCTTGCTGAAGGGGACAAACTAGTGTTCACATCTAATTCCTTTCTTTAACTCCTTATTGTGACATTATCTCTGTGGTGTATCTAATGTGTTAGATCACTCCAACTAAAAATAGCAAGGTGGTGGGGTGTTCTAAGCAGTTCCCATCCTGGCTACAACAGGAAATTAATGTCATGCATAATGAGGCGAGGAGAATTTCAAGGAAATGTACCCCCCCAAAGCCAAAATCTTGTGTCTTACTGCTATTCTGGCCCATTCAGTTTAATTTATATGTTAATACGAAATAAAAGCCACAAATATAAATAATATAAGCCACATATGAATATTAACTATACAAAAATAAATATGTATTCTACCACGTAACATTTCCAGATGAGAATATCCATGGACAATAACATTTCACAGAGAACAGCCGACCTGTTCAAAAGACCACAACAGACACACTCATTGATCGCCTTCCATTATTCATATCCTGAGAATGCAACTCTGCATAGCAACATCCAAATCGCTATTTTCTTTTTTAGTACCACACACACAGACAGACTAGTAAAGTGGTTATTGAATGGCTCATGAATGATTCATTATAGACACTGGACAGGACTAAGCTTCTAGCGTCAAACTATTTTCTGGACACATCACTGTCAGGTCGACCCATTTCTCCTCCCCTCCCTGACTCTCACTGTGCCTGCGTCCCAAATGACACTCTATTCCCCATTTAGTGCACGGCCAGGACCTCTGGTCAAAAGCAGTGCACTATATAGAGAACAGGGTGCCCTTTGGGATGCACCCTGGGAGCCTGTAATCTGCCTCCAACAAGGGAACCTCATCATGTTCGCTTCGATAACGTCACAACTAGCTATTCTGTCAAGATACTGTGTATATAGCTGTGAAACATATTTTATTCCCTGGTGGGGGGTTTCACGTTAAGATGTCATTAAACTAATGAGCGTGCACATCAAACACGTTGAGATGTTGAGCAAAACCACAGTCGTGATGACGTTCTCTTTCAGGTCTGTCTGCCAGACGGCGTCTCAGTCCGGGACGATTCGCAACGCCTGTCACACAAACACAAAACTGTCGTGATGACGTTCTCTTTCAGGTCTGTCTGCCAGACGGCGTCTCAGTCCGGGACGATTCGCAACGCCTGTCACACAAACACAAAACTGTCGTGATGACGTTCTCTTTCAGGTCTGTCTGCCAGACGGCGTCTCAGTTCCAGGACGATTCGCAACGCCTGTCACACAAACACAAAACTGTCGTGATGACGTTCTCTTTCAGGTCTGTCTGCCAGACGGCGTCTCAGTTCCAGGACGATTCGCAACGCCTGTCACACAAACACAAAACTGTCGTGATGACGTTCTCTTTCAGGTCTGTCTGCCAGACGGCGTCTCAGTTCCAGGACGATTCGCAACGCCTGTCACACAAACACAAAACTGTCGTGATGACGTTCTCTTTCAGGTCTGTCTGCCAGACGGCGTCTCAGTCCGGGACGATTCGCAACGCCTGTCACACAAACACAAAACTGTCGTGATGACGTTCTCTTTCAGGTCTGTCTGCCAGACGGCGTCTCAGTCCGGGACGATTCGCAACGCCTGTCACACAAACACAAAACTGTCGTGATGACGTTCTCTTTCAGGTCTGTCTGCCAGACGGCGTCTCAGTCCGGGACGATTCGCAACGCCTGTCACACAAACACAAAACTGTCGTGATGACGTTCTCTTTCAGGTCTGTCTGCCAGACGGCGTCTCAGTCCGGGACGATTCGCAACGCCTGTCACACAAACACAAAACTGTCGTGATGACGTTCTCTTTCAGGTCTGTCTGCCAGACGGCGTCTCAGTCCGGGACGATTCGCAACGCCTGTCACACAAACACAAAACTGTCGTGATGACGTTCTCTTTCAGGTCTGTCTGCCAGACAGCGTCTCAGTCCGGGACGATTCGCAACGCCTGTCACACAAACACAAAACTGTCGTGATGACGTTCTCTTTCAGGTCTGTCTGCCAGACAGCGTCTCAGTTCCAGGACGATTCGCAACGCCTGTCACACAAACACAAAACTGTCGTGATGACGTTCTCTTTCAGGTCTGTCTGCCAGACGGCGTCTCAGTCCGGGACGATTCGCAACGCCTGTCACACAAACACAAAACTGTCGTGATGACGTTCTCTTTCAGGTCTGTCTGCCAGACGGCGTCTCAGTTCCAGGACGATTCGCAACGCCTGTCACACAAACACAAAACTGTCGTGATGACGTTCTCTTTCAGGTCTGTCTGCCAGACGGCGTCTCAGTCCGGGACGATTCGCAACGCCTGTCACACAAACACAAAACTGTCGTGATGACGTTCTCTTTCAGGTCTGTCTGCCAGACGGCGTCTCAGTCCGGGACGATTCGCAACGCCTGTCACACAAACACAAAACTGTCGTGATGACGTTCTCTTTCAGGTCTGTCTGCCAGACGGCGTCTCAGTCCGGGACGATTCGCAACGCCTGTCACACAAACACAAAACTGTCGTGATGACGTTCTCTTTCAGGTCTGTCTGCCAGACGGCGTCTCAGTCCGGGACGATTCGCAACGCCTGTCACACAAACACAAAACTGTCGTGATGACGTTCTCTTTCAGGTCTGTCTGCCAGACGGCGTCTCAGTCCGGGACGATTCGCAACGCCTGTCACACAAACACAAAACTGTCGTGATGACGTTCTCTTTCAGGTCTGTCTGCCAGACAGCGTCTCAGTCCGGGACGATTCGCAACGCCTGTCACACAAACACAAAACTGTCGTGATGACGTTCTCTTTCAGGTCTGTCTGCCAGACAGCGTCTCAGTTCCAGGACGATTCGCAACGCCTGTCACACAAACACAAAACTGTCGTGATGACGTTCTCTTTCAGGTCTGTCTGCCAGACGGCGTCTCAGTCCGGGACGATTCGCAACGCCTGTCACACAAACACAAAACTGTCGTGATGACGTTCTCTTTCAGGTCTGTCTGCCAGACGGCGTCTCAGTCCGGGACGATTCGCAACGCCTGTCACACAAACACAAAACTGTCGTGATGACGTTCTCTTTCAGGTCTGTCTGCCAGACGGCGTCTCAGTCCGGGACGATTCGCAACGCCTGTCACACAAACACAAAACCGCTAGAAATAGTGACTTCTGTATTGACTTGATCTGCATCCCATTCAGAGAGCGTGACAGGCCCTTTAGTGGAGATCCATCATATTATGATCCGGTAGACAGTCAAAAGGGGGTCATGTAACGTTGCACTGTAGCATGAAAACTCATACCAGGACCAGGATATACGTGCTGAGAGGTTCATTATGACGTAGAGGGTAATGTGACGCAGCTTGTGCCAAAGGGATTCTATCTTGAAACCAGCAATCTGCTCTCTCAAAGACGCCCTAAGAGGTTAATTAATGTCAAGCTTGTAAATAATGACTATAACAACCCTACACGCTGTTTGATGTTAACTGGGGTCTAGGAGACAAATTACACATCAGATGTGGGGAACAACTCTGAGTGAAAGAAACGACAGATACGGCTACTGCCATGTTCATTTCCCAAGCCTCAAGACACCATGAAGATGTGAGACGACGTGAAACGGAAATTATCATTAAAAAAAACTGGCTTTTCACAACATCCTAGTATAACATTTACAATATAGGCTGCATGTTTACAGGACATCTTACTGACTGTATAGAATAATGTTCTGTTTAGAGGGGACCTTGCTGACTGTATAGAATAATGTTCTGTTTAGAGGGGTTCTTACTGACTGTATAGGATAATGTTCTGTTTAGAGGGAACCTTACTGACTGTATAGGATAATGTTCTGTTTAGAGGGAACCTTACTGACTGTATAGGATAATGTTCTGTTTAGAGGGGACCTTACTGACTGTATAGAATAATGTTCTGTTTAGAGGGAACCTTACTGACTGTATAGAATAATGTTCTGTTTAGAGGGAACCTTACTGACTGTATAGGATAATGTTCTGTTTAGAGGGAACCTTACTGACTGTACAGAATAATGTTCTGTTTAGAGGGGTTCTTACCTTTGAGAGACTCCAGCTCTTTCCTGTAAAGAAAATAGGAACAACAGTTAGAAGCAGTCGTTTCACTAGTGTCACTCCTCCTCTGTGAGTCTTTACAGCTTGTTCCTTTACTATCTATGAAGACAAACTGCAGGACCAGAAATAACAGGAAGACATTTCAATTGTAACATGCTTTTCATTTAACAACAACAACTGCAAAGTGCTGCTACAGTGAGTCCATAATTACATGATGCTCATTCTAAAGCTTCATTCAGATACAGCAGAGTTCAGCTCCTCTCTCTCTCTAGTCTACACCCTCAGATGAACAATAACCTCCCATCAGCTCCTCTCTCTCTCTAGTCTACACCCTCAGATGAACAATAACCTCCCATCAGCTCCTCTCTCTCTCTCTCTCTAGTCTACACCCTCAGATGAACAATAACCTCCCATCAGCTCCTCTCTCTAGTCTACACCCTCAGATGAACAATAACCTCCCATCAGCTCCTCTCTCTCTCTCTAGTCTACACCCTCAGATGAACAATAACCTCCCATCAGCTCCTCTCTCTCTAGTCTACACCCTCAGATGAACAATAACCTCCCATCATCTCCTCTCTCTAGTCTACACCCTCAGATGAACAATAACCTCCCATCAGCTCCTCTCTCTAGTCTACACCCTCAGATGAACAATAACCTCCCATCAGCTCCTCTCTCTCTCTCTAGTCTACACCCTCAGATGAACAATAACCTCCCATCAGCTCCTCTCTCTCTAGTCTACACCCTCAGATGAACAATAACCTCCCATCATCTCCTCTCTCTAGTCTACACCCTCAGATGAACAATAACCTCCCATCAGCTCCTCTCTAGTCTACACCCTCAGATGAACAATAACCTCCCATCAGCTCCTCTCTCTCTCTAGTCTACACCCTCAGATGAACAATAACCTCCCATCAGCTCCTCTCTCTCTCTAGTCTACACCCTCAGATGAACAATAACCTCCCATCAGCTCCTCTCTCTCTCTAGTCTACACCCTCAGATGAACAATAACCTCCCATCAGCTCCTCTCTCTCTCTAGTCTACACCCTCAGATGAACAATAACCTCCCATCAGCTCCTCTCTCTCTCTAGTCTACACCCTCAGATGAACAATAACCTCCCATCAGCTCCTCTCTCCCTCTAGTCTACACCCTCAGATGAACAATAACCTTCCATCTGTGAATCAAGGCCAGAAACAAAGTCTTTCAGCTGCCTGGGTTTACACATCACTTAACAGCCAGGGCTATAGGAGCCTGTTTAATGGCAAAGTACAACTAGAAACACAAATGTTTTTTATTTAACTTTTATCTAAGTAGGCAAGTCAGTTAAGAACAAATTCTTATTTATCATGATTGCCTACCCCGGCCAAACCCGGACGACTATAAGCACTATAATGCCCAGGCCTGACATGAATCACAGGCATGTTGTTTTCCTTTGAACAGATGACATTGGGCCAGTGCTTAATTTGAGCCGGATCAGGACCCGGCACCTCTCCGTTTCCGACTGGTTTGTTCCGGAGCCTATTTGGCCGGATCCGGTACCTCTCCAGGAATGACAAATAATTTTGCAATGTAAACATTCTAATCAAAGCCAATAAAAATTAATTCGAGTTGCCTCAGTTCATTCTCCTGCCCCCACAAAAAACGTAATGTATAAAAGTAGATTCTAAAGAGTTGATTTGGGCCGGTCCGGGTTTATGGTTTGTGCAACATTGTAACCAGTTTGACGCGTGGCGGCGGCGGTGTGAGAAGCGCTTCATTATGTCTCACATAAATCACTGAAAGTGAATCTCATTCTAGTTGTTATCTCGCTCCCTCTACTCTGCTAGACATGAGGAGCCTGCAACTCATCTCTCCAGCGTTGCACTGCATCATGTATTTCCTTATAGAATCATAGCTACATGAAAGGTTCTGAACGAACTGCAGCACCCCTGATTAATGGAAATACATTTACCAAAGTTATAGAATTACTGCTGTCTGTTGTCTGTCTGTTGAAATAAATGTAATAATTCAGAATACAACACCAGGAAGAAGCATAGAATTTAGCCACAGAGGACCAACAGCTGTGGATTGTAGCCCAATATAAATAAATAGCCTACAGTCGGGAACGCAGTGAACACACAGCACCCAGACAAAACAGGCCTTTCGCAATATTTCAAATACAAATCGAGGGATAACACAGGTTGGAAAGCAAATGGCTTCTGCTGAAAACACTCTGCTGTAGGCTACCAACATATTAGATCAACTTCCAAATATAGTTTCACAAAAAGAGAGAGAGAGAGAAGCTTTGGCACGAGCACATCGACAATCACCAGAGAGTGAGCTGCTCATCATTGAGTGATTCAGTGAAACTGGGCTCCCGAGTGATGCAGCGGTCTAAGGCACTGCATCTTAGTGCAAGCGGCGTCACTACAGTCCCTGGTTCGAATCCAGGCTGTATCACATCCGGCCGTGATTGGGAGTCCCATAGGGTGGTGCACAATTGGTCCAGCGTCGTCCAGGTTTGGCCGGTGTAGACCGTCATTGTAAATAAGAATTAGTTCTTAACTGACTTGCCTAGTTAACTTCTTATGGCTGCAAGGGGCAGTATTGAGTAGCCAGTTAAATCGTGCCCATTTCAAACGGCCTCGTACTCAATTCTTGCTCGTACAATATGCATATTATTATTACTATTGGATAGAAAACACTCTCTAGTTTCTAAAACCGTTTGAATTATTTCTCTGAGTGAAACAGAACTCATTCTGCAGCACATTTCCTGACCAGGAAGTGGAATGTCAGAAATCGATGCTCTGTTCAACTTCCTGCCTATACATGGGCATGATACGTAAGAGTCTACGTACACTTCATACACCTTCCCCTGGTTGTCAAGAGGCGGTGAGAGAAGAAATTTCGTGTTTATCTTGGTCTGAGGTGGAATTAAAGCTCTTTGTATGACGTGACCGTCCATTTCCTGTTTCTGGAGCGCGCGAAAGGGGACATGGATTTGCCTTCTGTTTAGCTGTCGTTATGGACGACTAACATCTCCGGTTTAGATTTTATTTGATACATGTGACCATATCATCGTAAAGTATGTTTTTTCAATATAGTTTTTTTTTGTTGAAAACTCTGTTTATTAAGTTTTACACACACAGACAAGACAAAGCAATATAAATAATATACTCAACTAGAAAAAATACAAATAATACATATAAAAAAAATAACTTTAAAGATACCATACTTTAGACAAGTTAAACACACCAGGCAGAAGGCTACAAAAGGTTAAAGGGCAATCTATAGTATAGGGACAGAGCAAACACCTCACCATTGTTCCTGTAAACAGTCAAGGGATGGGGTGGAGAAATGCAACCACTCACAGACAGTCAAGGCCACAGACCAACCATCCACTGGACCAAAAATAAAAAGTTTACAATGCTTTAAAATAAAAAATGAATAATAATAATTTTATGTAGGCGTGAACAGAATTAAAAAATAAAAATAACTGGGAAAAACAAGCTCACACCTTAGTCTCTGCCCGGGCAAGATGAACAAGGCATCCACAGGTCACAATCAATAAGCACATCAACCTTAATGCCCCCCAGCCCCACCCCAGAAAAAAACACAGAAATGCTCATCCAACCTCTAAGTCACAGGGGGGTCAAATACAGACTTATTTTGGTTTTAATAGGAATGCCATCAGAGGATGGACTGTTTAAAGTAAGACCGGAATGGAGCCCAAGCCTCATTAAACAGTTTGGGGTTCCCACGTGAATTGAATTTAATTTTTTTCTAGTTTCAGAGAGCACAGCACATCTCTCACCCAATATTTATAAGATGGGGGAGCTGCCATCTTCCAGTTCTGTAGTATTAGCCGTCTAGCTAAAAGAGTTGTATAAGCAACAGTGTCCGACTGGATTCTTGACAGGGGGGTACCTATGGGCAGTACTCCAAAAAGGGCTGTAAGGGGAGAGGGATCTATAACAGTGTTATATATATCAGAGAAACATTTAAATATTAATTCCCAGAAACCTGACAGTTTATGACAGCCCCAGAACATATGCAACAGTGTGGCTGGTTCAATTTTACATCTGACACAGGTAGGATCAAAATCAGAGAATATTCTTCCAAGTCTGGCCCCAGACCAGTGGATACGGTGAACCACCTTGAATTGAATGAGGCTGTGTCTAGTGCTAAAAGAGGACGAATGCACCCTGCGCAGCACAGATTCCCAGGTGTCTTCCCCAAGTTCCTCGCCCAAATCCTTTTCCCATCGAGTCTTTAAAGGCACCAAAGAAGGGTTCTGTAAGTCATGAATGATTGCATATACATCTGAAATTGCGCCCCTAGGAAGCTTGTTCAGCTCCAGGATGCTCTCTATAGCTGTATTCGCAGGCCTATGGGGAAATTCAGGTGTGTTAGCTCTGACAAAGTTCCTAGTCTGGAGATAGCGGAAAAAGTGGGATTGGGGGAGGTTGAACCTTTCCTGTAGCTGAGCAAAAGAGGCAAATGTATCATCAAAGAATAATTGGGCTAGTGAGGAGAGGCCTAGTGAGTGCCAGATGCCAAAAGCCCCATCATTCAAAGATGGAGGAAATAAAATGTTCTGATTGATTGGGCCTGAGAGAAAAGCCTCGGAGGCCAAAGGCTAAACGGAACTGATTCCAAATTTTAAGAGACTGCTTTACAATTGGGTTGACACACCTTTTGCCTAGGGACACTGGGAGAGACGAGCACAACACAGAAGAAAGTGCAGCAGGTTTACACGATTCAGACTCCATCTGGACCCAGATTGGTCTAGGGCCAGTAGGATCAGTCTGCAGCCAGTACAGAAGGGCTCTGAAATTTGCAGCCCAATAGTATGTCTGAAAATTTGGTAGAGCTAAACCCCCCAATGACCTAGGCTTCTGTAAATGTTTTCTACCAATCCGTGGTACCTTGCCATCCCAAATAAAATGCATGAATGTTTGATCCAGTGAAATAAAAAAAGATTTTGGAATAAAAATGGGTAAACATTGAAATAAATATAGAAATTTGGGCAACACACTCATTTTAATGACATTAATCCTTCCGATAAGAGAAAGAGGTAGCGCATTCCAAAAAGTAAAAGATTGTTTCAAACTGTCTGCTAGAGCAACCAAGTTTTCCTGAAACAGATTTGAATATTTCCTTGTCACTTTAACTCCCAAGTAGGTGAATTGATCCCGGACAATCCTAAACTGAGAACTTGTAAAAGAGCACTTTAAAGCAGCCTTGTTTACAGGAAAAAGCTCACTCTTGCCTAGATTCAGCTTGTACCCTGAGATTGATCCAAACCTTTTAAGAACAGATAAGGCGCGTGGCAATGAGGTATCAGGGTTAGAGATAAACAAAAGGAGGTCATCCGCATATAGCGAGACTTTCTGCTCTGAGCCCGTCCTGCTTATTCCTTGAATGGCATCATTAGAGCGTAGTGCAATGGCGAGAGGTTCGATTGCCAAAGCAAACAACAAGGGGGAGAGTGGACAGCCCTGTCTGGATCCGCGGTGCAAGGGAAAATAGTCAGAGGACAAGTTGTTAGTCCGTACCGAAGCCATGGGGGAAAAATAAAGAATCTTTATCCACGCAATGAATTTTGGGCCAAAGCCAAATCTATAAAGGGTAGCTGTTAGGTAATCCCACTCAACGCGGTCAAACGCTTTTTCTGCATCAAGTGAGACCACCACCTCTGGGTCCTCCGACGCTGGGGAGTACAGTATATTCATAAGGCGCCTAATATTGAAAAACAAATGCCTATTTCTCACAAAGCCAGTCTGGTCAGAGTGTATTACTTGATGCAGCGAGCCTTCCATACGGATGGCTAAAAGCTTGGCTAGGATTTTGTAATCACAGTTTAAAAGCGAGATTGGGCGATAGGATCCACATTCCAGGGGGTCTTTGTTTTTCTTTAATAGTAATGAAATTGAAGCCTGATAGAGACTAGGCGGTAGCTTTGAGGTATTAAGGCACTCTGCAAATAGTCGAGACAAGAATGGGCAAAGCAGACCAGAAAACGTCCTGTAAAATTCGGTTGGAAAACCATCCGGACCCGGTGATTTACCACTTTTCATTGCGGACACTGCTGTTGCAATCTCCTCAGGTGTAAATTCTTCTTCTAGACAGTCATGGGTGTCTGTATCAATTGAAGGCATATTCAGGCCGTTAAAGAAGGAATCAATCAGCAAAGGGTCTTGAGGGGATTCAGAGGTGTATAGCGCAGAGTAAAATTGTTTGAATTGATCATTGATCTCTTTATGTATAACTGTGGTGGCACCAGACGGGGTCCTTATTTGTGGGATTAAACGTGAGGCCTCAGATTTACGGATCTGATGTGCAAGGAGTTTACTGGCCTTGTCGCCTTGTTCATACACTCTGTACCGAGCTCGCAAGAGTAACTGTTCAGCTTGCCTGGTAGAAAGCTCATCAAATTCAGATTGGAGTAGTTGGCGCTCTTTATGCAGATCAGAGGAAGGAACCGTAGCATACTTCTCATCCAATGTGGCTATGGATTCGCTCAGGTCCCGAAGTCGCTGAGAGCGAACTCTGTTTTGGTTGGCTGTATAGGAAATAATTTGGCCACGTAGGTATGCTTTGAGAGACTCCCATATGGTAGAGCAGGACATACCTGGTGTTGAATTAGTTTCTAGGAATAAGGTGATTTCAGAAGAAATGAAATTGACAAACTCCTTATCTGAGAGTAAAATGGGGTTAAGACGCCATTGATAACACATAGGAGGTCGCTGGGGAAACTCTAGTTCAAGCACTAATGGTGAATGGTCAGAAATAACAATACTCTTGTAAGTACACTGCCGAAGGTTAGGCAGAAGTTTTTTGTCCAAAAAGAAGTAATCAATCCGGGAGTATGTTTGATGAACATGAGAATAAAAGGAATACTGTCTATCTGTAGGATGTAGGAAACGCCAGGCCTCAAGCATGGCATATTTCTGAAGAAAGGCTTGAATAAGTAGGGCACATTTAGATGGGCCTGTAGTTGTTCGTGAGGACTTGTCAAGAACTGGGGACATTTTGCAGTTGAAATCCCCCCCTAAAATCAACAAATGAGAATCTAAATTGGGTATAGCAGACAAAAAGGAAGAAATGAAACTTGTGTCATCCCAATTGGGAGCATAAACACTAGCCAAAACAAGAGGGGTAGAAAACAGTTTACCGGTTACTATGACGTATCGTCCCTTAGGATCAGCGATAACCTCAGAAGCTACAAAGGGAGTGGCTTTATCAACCAAAATGGCAGCCCCTCTTGATTTACTATGAAAGTTAGAGTGGAACACTTGACCAACCCAATCCCTATGCATCCTAAAGTGCTCACCAGTCCTCAAGTGAGTCTCTTGTAGAAATGCAACATTTGCATTCAAACCCTTTAAGTGTGTCAGCACCCTCTTACGCTTCACTGGGTTATTAACCCCTTTGGTGTTCCACGAAATGTACTTGATCGCATTGTTTTGGCCCCTCTGGGCATTCCCGTTATACAACCCTGTCATTAGAGCATAGAATGGAAAAGCAATGAGCGCCCAAAAACCCCAGAATAACTTGTCTCAGAGTAATAATGTACGGTGGTAGATGTTTGGAAAAAGTACAGAAAAAAAAAAAAAAAAAGACAGAATGACAACATTATTACTGAACAATTCAACCCCTCCCCCCACCCCCTCCCCCCATCCCAGACAATACCTCCCCAAACGAGGTACAAGCCTAAATAGAACATGTTCTCTTCGCACAGTATGTCTGTGAGAGTGCGGTCTTAAACCTAAACCCACAGTCCCGCTCTTTAAAGTCGCGTTTTGTTAGTGGATCAAACAGCAAAAAGAGATAATCATTTTTTAAATAAAAAATAATAAAAGTGAATCCCTTGTGCAGACGAAATTACAAAAGCACCACTTGCAGATGTATATAATTATATTCCCAGTCTTATAACAGGCATTTGAGAGAGAAAATAAAGAAAATAAAGAAAATGTACAAAGGCTCTCAGCCGAAAACCTAATTTGAAGTAAGGAAATCGTAGTAAGACAGCTTACAACCAAGACCAAAAAACTACGTGTGCGCAACGTTGAACGCTTGCTGGGCATAAATGACGCTCAGAACTTTTAAAATTTAAGTGACCCCAAAAAACGTGTCGCCTCGGGAAGCATTTACTGTTTACTGGGTCAATGCAAACGGATGCAGTAAGCAAATAACCAAGAATATTTTGAGTCACTGAGACGCTATGTAAACAAACTGAATAGGTGAGCAAGACAGCCTAGAAAACACATGAGTATAGTAAAACCTCAATACAATGAAATTAAAATGACTGAATGCTTGTAAGGCAAGCACACTAGATGATCAAAACATTAGATCACATTAAATAGGCCTGAATGGGTTCGCTAACTCCCCAACTATACAAAATTAGCATGTTGTAGCTAAACATAATTGTACCACAGGTGGGTTACTTACTATCCACAGTTCGCAAGCAACAGTTGCTGAACTATGAGCAAGTTCAAGACTTCTTGATGTGACGTTGAATGTGAGAGAGAGCCTCATCCGGAGATTCAAATGTGTAGTCTTTACCATCATGAGATAGCCATAAACGGGCCGGGAATCGCAGTCCGTACTTCACACCTGGATGGTCCCGAAGTAGTCGTTTGGCCTGTCCGAAAGCTGCGCACTGCCTGGAAACAGTGGGGGAGTAGTCCTGGTAGATGGAGAAGCTCTGTCCTTGAAAGCTCAGAGTGGTATTGCGGGCTCGTCGGAGAATCTCCATCTTCTCATGGAAAAAGTGCACTCGAAGAATTATGTCACGGGGCCTCTCCCCATCCCGGGGCTTTGGGCGCAGCGACCGGTGGGCACGATCAATCAGGGGCTTTTCATCTAAGGCAAGAACATCCTTCAGCAGCCCAGAAACGAAATCCGTGGCGCGAGGCATTTCCGCTGACTCTGGGACTGATACAAGTCTCAGGTTATTGCGGCGAGAGAATCCCTCTAAACTTACACAGCTCTCCTTCACCTTTTTCAAATCCGCAGCTAGGCGTTTCACGTCAGCCTCCAGGGATGTAGTTAAGTCGGAGACATTTGTAGCGAAGGTCTCCAGTGCTGCAATCGTTGTAGTGTGCGACGCCATTGTTGTTTTGAGTGATGTGATTGCTGGCACCGTCTCGTTCCGCAGGATGGTTAGATCTGCTTTTAAAGTATCCGAAACCTCCTTTATTCGGGCCTCAATCGTAGCAACCACCTCCGTTTTCATTTCAACTATCTCAGAGCGTAGTAGTTTGATGGCCTCGAGAATGTTCACTTCAGCGCCGCCAGGCCAAGCCGCCCCCCCGGGTAAAGTATCAGTCCCCGGGCCGTCAGGCTCAGGGGAGGGCGGTGATGAGAGTGTGTCTTGTAGGCCGGGTTTTCTCAAAGTCATGCTTTTGGCCTTATGTTTCGTCGACATGCTGACATTTGGAAGTAAAGTAGTCTTGGTTTTTACGGGAAGGGATCACCAAAATAATATATGAAAATAAATACGGTTCTGCTGCAAAATTCACATAAACTTTAAAAATACCACGGGAGCAAACGGAAAACACGTCAGTCGCACATGGCGTCCCTCCAATCCCCCTATTATTTTTTTTTCAATATAGTTTAATCAGATTATTGAAATTTTTTCGGGAGTTTTGCCGTGTTCCGTTCTCTGACTTTGTTGACGTTGGAGAGATCCGTGCCACTTGGCAAGTGCCCATGCTAAATCAAGAGGGAAATTTGCCGTTCCAGATCCAAACAACGACTGTTCTGGACAAAGGACACCTTGTCCAACATTCTGACGGAAGATCACCAAAAGTAAGAAACATTTTATGATGCTATTTCTAATATCTGTCGTGCATGTGAACTGGTCGTCGGCGCCCAAGTGTTTCTGGCTATTGTGGCTACGCTAATATAACGCTATATTGTGTTTTCGCTGTAAAACACTTGATAAATCGGAAATATTGTCTGGAATCACAAGATGCCTGTCTTTCAATTGCTGTACACTATGTATTTTTCAGAAATGTTTTATGATGAGTATTTAGTTATTTGGCGTTGGTGTCTGTAATTTTTCTGTCTGCTTTCGGTGCAATTTCTGACTGTAGCTGCAATGTAAACTATGATTTATACCTGAAATATGCACATTTTTCTAACAAAACATATGCTATACAATAAATATGTTATCAGACTGTCATCTGATGAAGTTGTTTCTTGGTTAGTGGCTATTTATATCTTTATTTGGTCGAATTTGTGATAGCTACTGATGGAGTAAAAAACAGATGGAGTAAGAAAAGTGGTGTCTTTTGCTAACGTGGTTAGCTAATAGATTTACATAGTGTCTTCCCTGTAAAACATTTTAAAAATCGGACATGTTGGCTGGATTCACAAGATGTGTACCTTTCATATGCTGTATTGGACTTGTTAATGTGTGAAAGTTAAATATTTTAAAAAAATCTCTTTTGAATTTCGCGCCCTGCACTTGAGCTGGATGTTGTCATAAGTGTACCGACGTCGGGCTGCACCCCAAACAGGTTAAATAAAAGGTAACATAAAAAAGGACTATAATTTCCTCCTCATATTGTAACCTACAACGTGCCTCCACACACCGAGGCCTGGGCTGGTGATGGATTCAAGACTAGGACGTTTTTAATTGATCTGGGATTCTCAGTTTGTCAGTGTCATAGTGGCCTGCCGTTTCCATCATGTGTGTGGTATTAAAACAAGATTCTGTCAAAGTCTCCAGTCATGTAAAAAGACGTAGAATTTCATGTAATGTGTTTATAAAAGGCCAACATTTTCCCAGGACCCTGGGCTACTAAAAATGGTCCCCATTTGTGCAACATCAGTAAATGTCTCTACAGCTCTATGTCAATACGGTGATATGCATGCAATGCTTTATTATAAAGGTGAATTATTCTCTCTCTCATGCGTTCCGCTACCTCAGAACCCCCCAGGTCAGCCCACTCTCTCAGCCCACCCAATCAGATAGCTCAAATCAGTATGCTTGTGCCATAGACTGTAGAAGAAGAAAAAACTTGAACGTACAGCATAAGTTGAAAGTGTGAGATTTCAAAACTTGTAAAACCATGACTAGAGAGAGATTCAAGGATTACAGCAGAGAGCAGCTGTTTGTATGAGTGACTTCATGTTTAACTGGTTATTCAGCACGGTTAGCTGTTTGTATGAGTGAGTTCATGTTTAAGTGGTTATTCAGCACGGTTAGCTGTTTGTATGAGTTCATGTTTAAGTGGTTATTCAGCACGGTTAGCTGTTTGTATAAGTTCATGTTTAACTGGTTATTCAGCACGGTTAACACCTGGTTCAACAGTTTCATCAGACATAAATGCATATTCTCCCTACTTCCACTACAACCAGCACTGCAGTTGCAATGAATGAGGAGGAAAGTGTTCCGATAAGCTAGCGTTGTTAAATATTAGCGGCTTCGGGTCATTTTTAATATCAAGGAATATTTCACGTTCTCTGTTCATAGGAGTAACAACATGAATTGGTGCGTGAAGCAGAAATAATGCAGTGCGACTTGAGTTTCGCCATCAGCTGGAAGACCATGTCCCCTTTTCTTAGCTGCGGCAGGGAGAGCGGAGGGACGGTGAGTCGTATGAGAGGCAGCATCACCGCTGTTCCCTCCCTCCCCTCATACTGACCATCAGTCCAGTAAAAAATAAATAAAGCTAATTATTATGCTCACTCAGCTGTGCCTCACAAGTAATAACACAAACTATCTATTACCAGTGTGATCATATACCTATATTCCTTTTTTATATCATTTCAAATTGGTCTGAGAAGAACAACATTGGCAGGACAATTGAAGCAGAGCCAATATGCAGTGATATTGTATTGGGCCTTCAGCCTATTACAAACCTCATTGCTATAGAACTGTTTTGAATTGGTTAATGTTGCATAAAACAAAATCTGAGCGGTAATTCTTGGCTTGGTAAATCTTGGCTTGCATTTTGACTCAGAAACTGATCTTGACTCAGAAAAGGTTGGTGACCTCTGGCCTAGTCCATCTTCTGTTTCTGTAGTGAGGCAGCTTGATGTACCAGTACACCCCCTGGACAGGACACTAGTCTATATTCTGTTTCTGTAGTGAGACAGCTTGATATACCAGTACACCCTGTCATGACGTTGGCTTGATGGGAGAGGTTTATGACCTCCATAAATACCTTCCCCCACGTTTCTCTCTCTCTACTCTATAGAGTTGACTCTTGAAAAAGCCCTTTGTTAACATAGAGATTCTGGTGACATCAAAAGATGGGAAACGGAACCATATTTTGGTAATCCAACCAGTTGAAAATATGCGTTGGGACTTAATGAATATGATGTCAGTTCAGTTGGCGTCTGAGACATGATTACTGATGATAGGACGACAAACTGTATCTTAGAAAGTCTACACATTATAGTTATCAGATTCACATGGAATTGTTGTGCAATTTAAATGTTTAAATAATGAAACTATTTGTGAAAAGATGAAATATAATTTAGCTTCTTAATGAGAGAACGATTTGTCATAGAGTAAACTATGCCAACTCAGTGGCACCGCCCATGTGAACAGACAGTGGTTGTAAACTATGAAACAAGGCCCTCTCTCCCAATCCTATATAAGCCCCTTGACGAAAATGTAACTTCCTGTTCAGAGGACGTTAGGGCGACGGTCCTATGTTAAAAGGGCTCAGATAATAACCTGTTCCAAGGACGTGAGGACTTACCATTCCCACGTTGAAAGGACAAAGACCACCTACAGAACTAAGCCAACCTCAGCAAGAACCTAACAAAATTAGCATCGAATTTCAATGTGAAGGTGACGACCTACACGCCGGAAGGATGAATTTCAATGTGAAGGTGACGACCTACACGCCGGAAGGATGAATTTCAATGTGAAGGTGACGACCTACACGCCGGAAGGATGAATTTCAATGTGAAGGCGACGACCTACACGCCGGAAGGATGAATTTCAATGTGAAGGCGACGACCTACACGCCGGAAGGATGAATTTCAATGTGAAGGTGACGACCTACACGCCGGAAGGATGAATTTCAATGTGAAGGTGACGACCTACACGCCGGAAGGATGAATTTTGACTATACCAGCCAGAATATAGCATGAGCTTAAAGTATGGCAACTTGGTATGAACTTTGAACTCTTATTCATTAAATAAGTGCTACCCCCTCCGCCCGCTAAACGTGGGCTAGGAGAGGACGGACAGAGTATCCATTCTACCACGCTCCAGTTCACCACTAGACATTCTTCAAAGGACAACCCGGCCTACCATCTACGACCAATCTACCAACGCGCAGCTCAGAGTAAATATTTATTGCATTTTCCTTTCTCAAATGGGCGGAAATTTAGAATGCATAAGATACTGTATTTACGATAGCATAGCTTCTCCCTTTGTTACTCAGTCTTCCCGCTCTTTCACTCAAACCCCACCCCCCTTTTCTTTGTGTAACAGGCCCCTATATCGGCTCCGTTCACCAGGTCCATCAATGTATGATTCATTCTATGTATATGTAATTCTATGTGATTAGTTAGGTATTTAGTAAATAAATAATTAAACCAAATTTTGTATTGCTGATTCAACTTGTTAGCCAGGGTTCGTGAAGATAACCAAGAATTTACAACTTTCAGATGAGACTAAATAAGGTGAGGATTAAATATTGACTGCTACTGACGTAAAAGATCTCCAGGCCTTTAAGAGTTTATTCGGAAGATAACAGCTCTATAAACATTATTTCGTGGTGCCCCGACTTTCTAGTAAATAATTTACATGATTAGCTTAACAGGTAATATTAATTACAGGGAAATTATTTTATAGAATAGCATGTCATATCACTTAATCCGGCATAGCCAAAGACACGACAACCCCCTGGACAGGACACTAGTCCATCTCCTGTTTCTGTAGTGAGACAGCTTGATGTACCAGTACACCCCCTGGACAGGACACTAGTCTATCTCCTGTTACTGTAGTGAGACAGCTTGATGTACCAGGACACCCCCTGGACAGGACACTAGTCTATCTGTCACAAATGAGCAGCTACAAGAGCAGCTTGTCGATTCAGTAAGGTGTTTTCCTGTGGCTAAGTGATAATTATAGCGATCAGCAGATTTTATGTGGCGCTTGTTCATACAGTGCATTTGGAAAGTATTCAGACCCATTGACTTTTTCCACATTTTGTTTACGATATAACCTTATTCTAAAATTGATTCGTTTTTTATTCCCTCGTCAATCTATACACAATATCCCATAATGACAAAGCAAAAACAGATGTAGATGTTTTTGCAAATGTATTAAAAAATTAAAAAATGTCTGAAATGTCACATTTACCACAGACCCTGCAGCTTGTTTTTCCTAGTACTATGATACTGAGGAATCCCTCTGGACGCAGCACAGTGGTGCATTAAGTGGTGAACCTGTTTTTATATCAGACAATAATTCAGGGATATAAAGTTGGCGGATGGTTGTCAAATTAAGTGGACTATTAGCCAGGACGAATTACCACAATGTTATTATGTTGTAAAATCCTGAGGTCAGAGAGAACGGAAAACCCACCTCTTTTTCTTCTTGTAGTTCTCCAGCTGCAGGACCTGGAAGTGTCTGAAGCGCTGCTGCTCACACTGACCACACAGGTTGTCCAGGTACATCAGCCGGCTCTCCAGCTCCTCAAAGTCTGCCTCCAGGTGGGCTGTATGTGGCAGAGGGAACATCTTACATTTAGTCATTTTAGTCATCCAGAGCGACTTACATGAACAATTAAGGTTAAGTTCCTTTGCTCAATGGCACATCAGCAGATTCAAACCAGTAACCTTTCAGTTACTGTGCCAATGATTTTTACTGCTAGGCTACCTGATGGAACTATTGTCATGACAACATCATTGTGCTGTGAAGCTGTATCTCATTGTTGTGTCTGTCCATCTGCTGCTGGGAGACTGTTGTGTCTGTCCATCTGCTGCTGGGAGACTGTTGTGTCTGTCCATCTGCTGCTGGGAGACTGTTGTGTCTGTCCAACTGCTGCTGGGAGACTGTTGTGTCTGTCCAACTGCTGCTGGGAGACTGTTGTGTCTGTCCAACTGCTGCTGGGAGACTGTTGTGTCTGTCCAACTGCTGCTGGGAGACTGTTGCCAGTCTGTATAATATTTTCATGTGAATAATTCCAATAAAACACAAAGGAACTATTATTCACTACACTACTGAAACTCAAGTGAACACTGACATCTGGTGGTCATATAGGGAAACTGTTTGTACTTGGAGCACTATTTATTAATTAAATTTTTTATCTAACTAGGCAAGTCAGTTAAGAACAAATTCTTATTTACAATGACGGCCTACCCCGGCCAAACCCTCCCCTCACCTTAGACCGCTGCGCCACTCGGGAGCCCAACCACTATCACTGTCCAAAGTCAAATACAACTAAAAAGGAAATGTGCCATATTTGAGGCATTATCTGGAACTCTATACAGGGCAGGAACAAATCTTACACATGGAAATATTCAAAATAAAGTTAAAGATCCACTGAATTCTATTCAGCTTCTTTCACCTTCCTAGAACACTTCTCTCAGTCTGTTCATACTGGAATTTCCCATGTGCTCGCTACAATTCACATCATGTGCAACTCATTGGCTGAGACAGGAGACACCCATTCTAGAATGATGGAATGAAAGTCCTCAGAGTTCTAAACAGTCCAACTACTATCTAACACGGATTACAGGGTTCCAATTCCATGAACAATGTAGAAAACTAGAGACTATTTAGAGAAGACCGATACATACTGGTAGAGGCCGATGCATGGAATAACACGGAAAGTATCAAAGACTACTCCGTGCTGTATGGTATCTGACGTGGAAGTAATTCAAGCTACCTACGGAGGTGGCTTAGGAATCTGATTCTGAAGTCAGATTTGATGTCAGATCCGTCTCCTTAGACTATAAACGTGTTGTGTTTCAAACTAGCCATGTGTAAAAAGGCTTCATCTTTTCCCGTTGTCTCTGTCGTTGCCTACCTACCCCCCCTTCACCATGTTGGCACTAGTAGCTGTTATTACCCCAGTGCCAGCTGAAGCTCCCCAGGTAACAGGCAGGCCGTGCCAGCTGGTGCCCTACAGTATCACCGCTCTCTCAAGGTGAACACAGCTCAGCCCGTCATAAACACCTCTGACCTCAACCTACTCTACACAATGGTAACAAAAGGCCAAAAAAATTAATAATTAAGAGTGGCATTGACATTCAGTAATTCAGGGAATTGTGACATTTCTCTCCACTATAATATGATCCACTGTTGACTGGTCCTAAAGGTTTCCTGGTGCAGTCTATGATACGTAGGCTACGTCCTGACTTTCCACCCTTTTCCTCCCCAAGTGTGCACTTGGTGTAAGCATTGTCTTGAGAGTTTCCACCATTGTAAAAATCCATGCGAGAAAGAGTGTGCAAGTACACACTTGAGCAGAAGAGTGAAGACTCTAAACTCCGACATAGTGCACACTCACCAATGCGATTGGTGCACGTCTCCAGGTCTGTGAGGAAGCCTGGGATCTGCTGTAGTTGTTCTTGTAGTTCCACCACTGCTGCTCTTCTCTTCTCCCAGTGTGCAGACAGCATCACCACCTCTCCATCCACTGTCTGAGACATACAGACAGACAGAGAGAGAAAACGAAAGAGAGAGAAGACGAGAGAGAGAGAGAGAGAGAAGACGAGAGAGAGAGAGAGAGAAGACGAGAGAGAGAGAGAGAGAGAGAAGACGAGAGAGAGAGAGAGAGAAGACGAGAGAGAGAGAGAGAAGACGAGAGAGAGAGAGAGAAGACGAGAGAGAGAGAGAGAAGACGAGAGAGAGAGAGAAGACGAGAGAGAGAGAGAGAGAGAGAGAGAAGACGAGAGAGAGAGAGAAGACGAGAGAGAGAGAAGACGAGAGAGAGAGAAGACGAGAGAGAGAGAGAGAGAGAAGACGAGAGAGAGAGAGAGAGAGAGAGAGAAGACGAGAGAGAGAGAGAGAGAGAGAGAGAGAGAGAGAGAGAGAGAAGACGAGAGAGAGAGAGAGAGAGAGAGAGAGAGAGAAGAGAGAGAGAGAGAGAGAGAGAGAGAGAGAAGACGAGAGAGAGAGAGAGAGAGAGAGAAGACGAGAGAGAGAGAGAGAGAGAGAGAGAAGACGAGAGAGAGAGAGAGAGAGAAGACGAGAGAGAGAGAGAGAGAAGACGAGAGAGAGAGAGAGAGACGAGAGAGAGAGAGAGAGAGAGAAGACGAGAGAGAGAGAAGACGAGAGAGAGAGAGAGAGAGAGAAGACGAGAGAGAGAGAGAGAAGACGAGAGAGAGAGAGAGAGAGAAGACGAGAGAGAGAGAGAGAGAAGACGAGAGAGAGAGAGAGAGAAGACGAGAGAGAGAGAGAGAGAGAAGACGAGAGAGAGAGAGAGAGAAGACGAGAGAGAGAGAGAGAGAAAAGACGAGAGAGAGAGAGAGAGAAAAGACGAGAGAGAGAGAGAGAGAAAAGACGAGAGAGAGAGAGAGAGAAAAGACGAGAGAGAGAGAGAGAGAAAAGACGAGAGAGAGAGAGAGAGAAAAGACGAGAGAGAGAGAGAGAAAAGACGAGAGAGAGAGAGAGAGAAAAGACGAGAGAGAGAGAGAGAGAAAAGACGAGAGAGAGAGAGAGAGAAGACGAGAGAGAGAGAGAGAGAAGACGAGAGAGAGAGAGAGAGAAGACGAGAGAGAGAGAGAGAGAAGACGAGAGAGAGAGAGAGAGAAGACGAGAGAGAGAGAGAGAAGACGAGAGAGAGAGAGAGAAGACGAGAGAGAGAGAAGACGAGAGAGAGAGAGAGAAGACGAGAGAGAGAGAGAGAAGACGAGAGAGAGAGAGAAGACGAGAGAGAGAGAGAAGACGAGAGAGAGAGAGAAGACGAGAGAGAGAGAGAGACGACGAGAGAGAGAGAGAGAGAGAAGACGAGAGAGAGAGAGAAGACGAGAGAGAGAGAAGACGAGAGAGAGAGAGAAGACGAGAGAGAGAGAAGACGAGAGAGAGAAGACGAGAGAGAGAGAGAAGACGAGAGAGAGAGAGAGAGAAGACGAGAGAGAGAGAGAGAGAGAGAGAGAGAGAGAGAGAGAGAGAGAGAGAGAGAGAGAGAGAGAGAGAGAGAGAGAGAGAGAGAGAGAGAGAGAGAGAGAGAGAGAGAGAGAGAGAGAGAGAGAGAGAGAAGACGAGAGAGAGAGAGAGAGAGAGAGAAGACGAGAGAGAGAGAGAGAGAAGACGAGAGAGAGAGAGAGAGAGAGAGAGAGAAGACGAGAGAGAGAGAGAGAGAGAAGACGAGAGAGAGAGAAGACGAGAGAGAGAGAGAGAGAGAGAAGACGAGAGAGAGAGAGAGAGAGAGAAGACGAGAGAGAGAGAGAGAGAGAGAAGACGAGAGAGAGAGAAAAGACGAGAGAGAGAGAAAAGACGAGAGAGAGAGAAGACAGACGAGAGAGAGAGAAGACAGACGAGAGAGAGAGAGAGAAGACGAGAGAGAGAGAGAAGACGAGAGAGAGAGAGAAGACGAGAGAGAGAGAAGACGAGAGAGAGAGAGGAGAAGACGAGAGAGAGAGAAAAGACGAGAGAGAGAAGACAGACGAGAGAGAGAAGACAGACGAGAGAGAGAAGACAGACGAGAGAGAGAAGACAGACGAGAGAGAGAGAAAAGACGAGAGAGAGAGAGAAAAGACGAGAGAGAGAAAAGACGAGAGAGAGAAAAGACGAGAGAGAGAGAGAAAAGACGAGAGAGAGAGAGAAAAGACGAGAGAGAGAGAGAAAAGACGAGAGAGAGAGAGAAAAGACGAGAGAGAGAGAGAAAAGACGAGAGAGAGAGAGAAAAGACGAGAGAGAGAGAGAAAAGACGAGAGAGAGAGAGAAAAGACGAGAGAGAGAGAGAAAAGACGAGAGAGAGAGAGAAAAGACGAGAGAGAGAGAGAAAAGACGAGAGAGAGAGAGAAAAGACGAGAGAGAGAGAAAAGACGAGAGAGAGAGAAAAGACGAGAGAGAGAGAGAAAAGACGAGAGAGAGAGAAAAGACGAGAGAGAGAGAAAAGACGAGAGAGAGAAGACAGACGAGAGAGAGAAGACAGACGAGAGAGAGAAGACAGACGAGAGAGAGAAGACAGACGAGAGAGAGAAGACAGACGAGAGAGAGAAGACAGACGAGAGAGAGAAGACAGACGAGAGAGAGAAGACAGACGAGAGAGAGAAGACAGACGAGAGAGAGAAGACAGACGAGAGAGAGAAGACAGACGAGAGAGAGAGAGAAGACGAGAGAGAAAACGAAAGAGAGAGAAGACGAGAGAGAGAGAAGACGAGAGAGAGAGATGAGATGTTCCTATGTATTATTATTCTTGATGTGTAATTCAATGCAATTATAATTAATACATTGAGCTACAGTTCATACAAACCTGTCCAGCTTTCCCACAATCTTTAGCTTTTCTGTGGAGAGTCACCCAGGTGTCTTCGTACCTTCGAAACACAAGAAACTAATGAAACAAATAAGGCCTTCTGTTTTCTTCCCTTGACATTATGCTACTGTACATGTATTCAGACCACTGATTGTTTCAATGTCTGCATCACAAATGGCACACTATTCCCTATATTGTGCACTAATTTAGACCCTGTGGGGCCTGGTCCAAAGAGACCTGTGGGGCCTGGTCCAAAGAGACCTGTGGGGCCTGGTCCAAAGAGACCTGTGGGGCCTGGTCCAAAGAGACCTATGGGGCCTGGTCCAAAGAGACCTGTGGGGCCTGGTCCAAAGAGACCTGTGGGGCCTGGTCCAAAGAGACCTGTGGGGCCTGGTCCAAAGAGACCTGTGGGGCCTGGTCCAAAGAGACCTGTGGGGCCTGGTCCAAAGAGACCTGTGGGGCCTGGTCCAAAGAGACCTGTGGGGCCTGGTCCAAAGAGACCTGTGGGGCCTGGTTCAAAGAGACCTGTGGGGCCTGGTTCAAAGAGACCTGTGGGGCCTGGTCCAAAGAGACCTGTGGGGCCTGGTCCAAAGAGACCTGTGGGGCCTGGTCCAAAGAGACCTGTGGGGCCTGGTCCAAAGAGACCTGTGGGGCCTGGTCCAAAGAGACCTGTGGGGCCTGGTCCAAAGAGACCTGTGGGGCCTGGTCCAAAGAGACCCGTGGGGCCTGGTCCAAAGAGACCCGTGGGGCCTGGGGCCTGGTCAAAAGTAGTATCCAATGCTCTCATTTGGACGTATCCAATGAGAGCAACACCTACCGACTGAGCAGTTCTACTCCAGCAGAAAACTGTGTCAGATGTTCATGTCTGTTGAGAGACAGGAAATTAGTCATTAAGGGAAATAGACTATGAAGAGGATATAAGAGAATGAAGGTGGATGTAAATGGATGATTTGACTGGCACTCCTGGGCCGTATTCATAAAGCGTCTTAAAGTGCTGATCTAAGATCAGGTCCTCTCTGTCCATATAGTCTTTATTCATTATGATCTTAAAGGCCAACCTGATATTACATCATCACTCAGTTAAGTTAATAAATATATATTTTTTAATGTTATCACTCCAACTCTGAGACACTATGGATACAGGTCTGCCTTACCTCTGTTTCTGCTTTACTTTGGCCTCCTTTGATTTGTCACTCAGAGTCTTCATCCTGAAGGGGAATTATGTGAGCAGGTAAAGATGTGAGCAGGTAAAACATTTTATATATGGGACAGCCGTCACAGCAATGTAAATATTCATTGGATGACAGTAGACACTGTCTGTTTTCTAAATGGCACACTATTCACTATATAGTGCACTAATTTATACCAGAACCCAAAGTAGTGCACTATATAGGGAATAGGATGTCATAAATATTAACTGAGACTTTTTCTGCTTCAGCCTTCTTCCGGCATCAGGTTCCAGTCCAGAATGTCCCGTCTCGCTCACTTCCATCACATGATGGTCAGCTGAATGTAATCAACTTAACTAGCTGTAGTTAGCTAACTGTATCAATAAGCTTTGGCAGCATCTACATCTAAATGGAAATTCGTGGTTTTCATTTACTGCCCGCTTGGGTGTGTTTTGCCAGTGTTTTGTGTTTAGTATTAGCTAGCTACGCAAAACGTGTTCGATGGTTTCGTCCCACAGTTACATCCAGCTAGATAGCCTTTCAGTCATGCTGGCAAAGAGGGAGAAACTAGCTAGCTAATTAACGTAGATGGTTTTTTAAATTGCTAATACAGCCATGTCAGAACAGGCAGGGTCACAAGACATAGGGCCATGAATGAAGCATTAGCTATAAAAGTAGCTTTGATACAAACCCCGTTGTGAGATCTTGCTGCACCGTCTGCAACCTCTCTTTGAAATTCTCAAACATCTTCCTGGTTTCTTCCAAGCTGCAAATACGTTTTGTCGTCGCGTTAACTGTATTAGCTAGCTTCTTTGTGAAGATTCCTCAAGTGCCATGTCAAGCTACGGGTCAATGTTCAGATTGTATACTTCTATAAGTAGCTAAAGTCTGATAGATGGCTGTTGTTTGGTCTTTGCTCAGCTGTTTTCCAGACGCAGTCAAGTGTCAACATACAGTGGGGTTGTTGTGTGGAATCAGGGTTGCGCAGCTATGCGCAGCCGACATTCTTTCACATAGAACACAGGAAGCCATTCATTAGGTACATCAAAATGTTACAAAAACTAATTTCACAGTATGTTGAGGATAAAATTATTGTGAGTTTACATTAATATTTGTGTGTGTAGGATAGCTTCTAAAAACGGTTTTGTACGAATGAACAGGTAACATGGTTAGAATGAACAACCCGGTAGGTGGCGACAAAACCTTGTTTACGTCTATGTGTTTGCACTGATTGGTTGTTGAGAAGTTCGTTGAATAAAGGGGGCGGTGCTTCACCCTCCGAGCCATATAAAATCCCACGGTTGTATTTTTGGACAGGACCTGATCAGTCCATGGACTATAAAGTTTGAATGTTTGTTTTTCATGTAAGGTGTAAGTGCATCGATAGATTGAACTACTATAGGACAAGTATTGCAAACATACAGAGAAATAAAAATGCTTTGCCATATAACGCGCCCGGACTCGGTGGTGATGGAGGTGGATGTTGATTCGAAGGCTAACGGAGAGGACTGTTTACACAAGGTACCGTTACAGTTATTATAATTCAAATTGATACATGTTAAGTCGGCGTTGGGGTTGCAAATTAATGCAGTTTTAATCATTTTGATTTCTGTAAATATTTTGAGAATTTGAATAAAAGTGAACTTACTTGTACACTTGTAACAATGTAACAACAGCGTAGTACATGTAACGTTGTATTTAACTACCAGTCTTGATGGGGCATTGAATTCTTTAGTGAAGTGGTTTGTTCTATTGTTTTGACTCACAGGTCTGTCGGAAACTGGGAATAATAGAGGTGGATTACTTTGGGCTTCAGTTCTGTGGAAGCAAAGGGGAGAGTTTGTGGTTGAATCTCAGGAACAGGATCTCACAACAGATGGATAACCTGGCTCCCTGCAGACTGAAGCTCAGAGTCAAGTTCTTTGTGGAACCCCATCTGACCCTGCAAGAACAGACAAGGTATGTTTATTGTAGGGGACCTATTTGGAGTAAGGCACTCTGCCTATTGTAGCTAATGGTATTGCAAACATTAGATGTAATGTATTTTTTAAATGCAATAAGATTAACAAATGTAGTGACAGAACAGAATGGATCAGATAAAATTAAGTTAAACCCCACCCTATCAATCATTAAAACCCTGCTATTTCAGTCAACTCGTAGTCTTTCAGCCCCTTTAGGATCAATAGATAATGTGACCTACTGGCTTCTCTCCCCAACAAGGGGAAGTTTGACCTCCCGTATGCAAACAGTGTCTGGTGACGCGTCAGCAGCGAGTTAGTTACCGTGGATGCATTGCACTGTGTGTCCAGCAGGTTCTATCCCAAACCGACATGTCAATGTGCTCTATGGGCGTTGTACCAGTGTATAACGTGACTCGGGGTGCATCCCAGATGCATAGGAACGTAGTGCACTCTTTCTAGTGCACTACGTTCCTATGGGTGCTGTAGGGTTCTGTCCCAATTTCTCTACCCTTATCCCAAAATGTGCACTTTGCACACTCCACTGTGCTGAGTGCTTATTGCTTTTTGAGGCCTGTTTAGAAAATACATGTAATCACGGTTTCCATGATTTGGGATGAGTGCTGTAACAACACAGAATAAAACAATGAATTAAAGTCCCATTGGTAGTGGTAGTGACTGCCCATTACTGCTCATCACTTATTAACCATCATTTATTCACATTACTTTAATAAAACATTTCAGTTGTTGTGTATTTTACATTTGTTTTATTTGATGACTTTATTATTTCATTCCAAGTCATCTCATCTCTATAGAGCTCCTCCCTGTGCTTTCTGACAAAATTAATATTTTAGTAGTTCTTCAAAGTAAGTAAGGCATACTTTTATGACTGCTGAATACCAACTATCAATCACTTAGATCATGTATTTTCAGGTAGAGATAGCTCACGAGAGCAACAGCTGCTCTCTATATCCCCTCAAGACAACGCATTCTTTTGCCTCTTCTGTAGCAGGTGTGAAAAAAAAAACTATGGATTATAGTCATTGTAGTTAATTACCACATTTTGATGCGCTAAAATATGTAGAATATTGTCCTGTTGGAAACTACAACTCCCTACCACATCGCACAGTTCAGTCTGGATCTGATTTATCTCTAGAGAGACTGTGGAATATGTGTATTGAGCTCACAAAAACTAAATGCCAGCCAGCCAGGGTACCTACAGTACTGTGCCAGCCAGCCAGGGTACCTACAGTACTATGCCAGGGTACCTACAGTACTATGCCAGCCAGCCAGGGTACCTACAGTACTATGCCTGCCAGCCAGGGTACCTACAGTACTATGTCAGCGTACCTACAGCACTATGCCAGCCAGGCAGGGTACCTACAGTACTATGCCTGCCAGCCAGGCTACCTACAGTACTATGCCTGTCAGCCAGGCTACCTACAGTACTATGCCAGCCAGGCAGGGTACCTACAGTACTATGCCAGCCAGCCAGTGTACTTACAGTACTATGCCAAGCAGCCATGGTAATACTACAGCCTAGTGTATTTTCTTCAATAACAAAATAATTCGCCCCCCAAAAAGTAGCCTTCTACTAGGGCATAACTTCAAATGACATGTCAACCCGGTCTCACAGACAGAGCTGCCAGTTTGGTTTGCCCTGGGTAACCCTGACACCGTGTATCGACTGACAAGACAGAGGGCACTGTGTGCCATGAAGGGGAGTGGCCTGACTACCATCCACATCGCTCTGGCCAAACACCACGCCCACTATCGTTTCTTCTAATGTGTGGAGCGATTGATAGAGCAGCAGAGTTACATTCAGGATGAGTCCTCAGGATAGTTCAGGAGCCTACTGTATGTGACTTTTATTCAGGATGAGTCCTCAGGCTAGTTCAGGAGCCTACTGTATGTGACTGTTATTCAGGATGAGTCCTCAGGCTAGTTCAGGAGACTACTGTATGTGACTGTTATTCAGGATGAGTCCTCAGGCTAGTTCAGGAGCCTACTGTATGTGACTGTTATTCAGGATGAGTCCTCAGGCTAGTTCAGGAGACTACTGTATGTGACTTTTATTCAGGATGAGTCCTCAGGCTAGTTCAGGAGCCTACTGTATGTGACTGTTATTCAGGATGAGTCCTCAGGCTAGTTCAGGAGACTACTGTATGTGACTGTTATTCAGGATGAGTCCTCAGGCTAGTTCAGGAGCTAGTTCAGGAGCCTACTGTATGTGACTGTTATTCAGGATGAGTCCTCAGGCTAGTTCAGAAGCCTTCTGTATGTGACTGTTATTCAGGATGAGTCCTCAGGATAGTTCAGGAGCCTACTGTATGTGACTTTTATTCAGGATGAGTCCTCAGGCTAGTTCAGGAGCCTACTGTATGTGACTGTTATTCAGGATGAGTCCTCAGGCTAGTTCAGGAGCTTACTGTATGTGACTGTTATTCAGGATGAGTCCTCAGGCTAGTTCAGGAGCCTACTGTATGTGACTTTTATTCAGGATGAGTCCTCGGGATAGTTCAGGAGCCTACTGTATGTGACTTTTATTCAGGATGAGTCCTCAGGCTAGTTCAGGAGCCTACTGTATGTGACTTTTATTCAGGATGAGTCCTCAGGCTAGTTCAGGAGCTAGTTCAGGAGCCTACTGTATGTGACTGTTATTCAGGATGAGTCCTCAGGCTAGTTCAGGAGACTACTGTATGTGACTGTTATTCAGGATGAGTCCTCAGGCTAGTTCAGGAGCTAGTTCAGGAGCCTACTGTATGTGACTGTTATTCAGGATGAGTCCTCAGGCTAGTTCAGGAGCCTACTGTATGTGACTTTTATTCAGGATGAGTCCTCAGGCTAGTTCAGGAGCTAGTTCAGGAGCCTACTGTATGTGACTGTTATTCAGGATGAGTCCTCAGGCTAGTTCAGGAGCCTACTGTATGTGACTTTTATTCAGGATGAGTCCTCAGGCTAGTTCAGGAGCCTACTGTATGTGACTTTTATTTGCTCTATCTGGTCTCTCCTCATCACTACATTAGCTATATTGATTTTATCGGGAGGTATCTTATTCCATCCCTTTACCTAGACTTGTGTGTATTAGGTAGTTCTTGTGGAATTGTTAGATGTTATATATTACTGCACTGTCAACTAGAAGCACAAGCATTTCGCTACACTCGCAATAACATCTGCTAACCATGTGTATGTGACCAATAACAAAGACTTTCAATACTGCATGTCATCCTCCAGGGACCAACCAACCCATTCTCATTGAAGGGATCAGGATCATGTCACTATGAGGTGTGTTTGTACAGTATTCACTCCAGAAACGAGGTCAGGGGTCAGGCAGCAGAATCATGGGCAGGGGTTTGTAACCAGGCTACAGACAGTCAGCCAATTGTTGCTTTAAAGTCAACTCCTGAAAGGAGAGTCACTACAGCCTTTTAAAGTGAAAGGAAATTCACAAGAACTCCAACATCAATTTAGTGTTGAGACACAAGCTGCATGCGAACCACAATCCTTTGGGAATCTTTTTCTGCTCCAACAGTTTTATAATGTCCCTTTATACCTTGGCCCTGAGCCAAGTGCAAGAGGGTTACACACTGGGCTGTTGCTACAGGAGGATCCTGCAGTCAGTCAGAGGGTTACTTTAACTCACTGGGCTGTTGCTACAGGAGGATCCTGCAGTCAGTCAGACGGTTACTTTAACACACTGGGCTGTTGCTACAGGAGGATCCTGCAGTCAGTCAGAGGGTTACTTTAACTCACTGGGCTGTTGCTACAGGAGGATCCTGCAGTCAGTCAGACGGTTACTTTAACACACTGGGCTGTTGCTACAGGAGGATCCTGCAGTCAGTCAGACGGTTACTTTAACACACTGGGCTGTTGCTACAGGAGGATCCTGCAGTCAGTCAGAGGGTTACTTTAACACACTGGGCTGTTGCTACAGGAGGATACTGCAGTCAGTCAGGGGGTTACTTTAACACACTGGGCTGTTGCTACAGGAGGATCCTGCAGTCAGTCAGAGGGTTACTTTAACACACTGGGCTGTTGCTACAGGAGGATCCTGCAGTCAGTCAGAGGGTTACTTTAACACACTGGGCTGTTGCTACAGGAGGATCCTGCAGTCAGTCAGGGGGTTACTTTAACACACTGGGCTGTTGCTACAGGAGGATCCTGCAGTCAGTTAGAGGGTTACTTTAACTCACTGGGCTGTTGCTACAGGAGGATCCTGCAGTCAGTCAGAGGGTTACTTTAACTCACTGGGCTGTTGCTACAGGAGGATCCTGCAGTCAGTCAGACGGTTACTTTAACACACTGGGCTGTTGCTACAGGAGGATCCTGCAGTCAGTCAGAGGGTTACTTTAACTCACTGGGCTGTTGCTACAGGAGGATCCTGCAGTCAGTCAGACGGTTACTTTAACACACTGGGCTGTTGCTACAGGAGGATCCTGCAGTCAGTCAGACGGTTACTTTAACACACTGGGCTGTTGCTACAGGAGGATCCTGCAGTCAGTCAGAGGGTTACTTTAACACACTGGGCTGTTGCTACAGGAGGATACTGCAGTCAGTCAGGGGGTTACTTTAACACACTGGGCTGTTGCTACAGGAGGATCCTGCAGTCAGTCAGAGGGTTACTTTAACACACTGGGCTGTTGCTACAGGAGGATCCTGCAGTCAGTCAGAGGGTTACTTTAACACACTGGGCTGTTGCTACAGGAGGATCCTGCAGTCAGTCAGGGGGTTACTTTAACACACTGGGCTGTTGCTACAGGAGGATCCTGCAGTCAGTCAGAGGGTTACTTTAACACACTGGGCTGTTGCTACAGGAGGATCCTGCAGTCAGTCAGACGGTTACTTTAACACACTGGGCTGTTGCTACAGGAGGATCCTGCAGTCAGTCAGAGGGTTACTTTAACACACTGGGCTGTTGCTACAGGAGGATCCTGCAGTCAGTCAGAGGGTTACTTTAACACACTGGGCTGTTGCTACAGGAGGATCCTGCAGTCAGTCAGAGGGTTACTTTAAAACACTGGGCTGTTGCTACAGGAGGATCCTGCAGTCAGTTAGAGGGTTACTTTAACACACTGGGCTGTTGCTACAGGAGGATCCTGCAGTCAGTCAGAGGGTTACTTTAACACACTGGCCTGTTGCTACAGGAGGATCCTGCAGTCAGTCAGAGGGTTACTTTAACACACTGGCCTGTTGCTACAGGAGGATCCTGCAGTCAGTCAGAGGGTTACTTTAACACACTGGGCTGTTGCTACAGGAGGATCCTGCAGTCAGTTAGAGGGTTACTTTAAAACACTGGGCTGTTGCTACAGGAGGATCCTGCAGTCAGTCAGAGGGTTACTTTAACACACTGGACTGTTGCTACAGGAGGATACTGCAGTCAGTCAGACGGTTACTTTAACACACTGGGCTGTTGCTACAGGAGGATACTGCAGTCAGTTAGAGGGTTACTTTAACACACTGGGCTGTTGCTACAGGAGGATACTGCAGTCAGTAAGAGGGTTACTTTAACACACTGGCCTGTTGCTACAGGAGGATCCTGCAGTCAGTCAGACGGTTACTTTAAAACACTGGCCTGTTGCTACAGGAGGATCCTGCAGTCAGTCAGACGGTTACTTTAACACACTGGGCTGTTGCTACAGGAGGATACTGCAGTCAGTCAGAGGGTTACTTTAACACACTGGCCTGTTGCTACAGGAGGATCCTGCAGTCAGTCAGAGGGTTACTTTAAAACGCTGGGCTGTTGCTACAGGAGGATCCTGCAGTCAGTTAGAGGGTTACTTTAACACACTGGGCTGTTGCTACAGGAGGATACTGCAGTCAGTCAGAGGGTTACTTTAACACACTGGGCTGTTGCTACAGGAGGATCCTGCAGTCAGTCAGAGGGTTACTTTAAAACACTGGGCTGTTGCTACAGGAGGATCCTGCAGTCAGTCAGAGGGTTACTTTAAAACACTGGGCTGTTGCTACAGGAGGATCCTGCAGTCAGTCAGAGGGTTACTTTAAAACGCTGGGCTGTTGCTACAGGAGGATACTGCAGTCAGTCAGAGGGTTACTTTAACACACTGGGCTGTTGCTACAGGAGGATCCTGCAGTCAGTCAGAGGGTTACTTTAAAACACTGGGCTGTTGCTACAGGAGGATCCTGCAGTCAGTCAGAGGGTTACTTTAACACACTGGGCTGTTGCTACAGGAGGATCCTGCAGTCAGTTAGAGGGTTACTTTAAAACACTGGGCTGTTGCTACAGGAGGATCCTGCAGTCAGTCAGAGGGTTACTTTAACACACTGGGCTGTTGCTACAGGAGGATACTTGGACAGAATGAAAGTGTTGAATTAAATCTTAAATTCCACACTGACAGCCCATATGTAGGCTAACTATACTGAACAAATATAAACACAGCATGAAATAAAAGATCCCAGAAATGTTCCATACCGACAAAAAATGTATTTTTTTCAAATTTTGTGCAGAAATTTGTTTAAATCCCTCTGTGAGCATTTCTCTTTTGCCAAGATAATCCATCCACCGAGCAGGTGTGGCATATCAAGAAGCTGATTAAATGGCATAATCATTACATAAGTGCACCATGTGCTGGGGACAATAAAAGGCCACTCTAAAATGTGCAGTTTTGTTACACAACACAACACAACACAAGCCTTCTCCAACGTTGTTTTAGAGAATTTGGCAGTACAATCAACCGGCCTCACAACCGCAGACCACGTGTAACCACGTAAGCCCACAACCTCCACATCTGGCTTCTTCACCTGCGGGATCGTCTGAGACCAGCCACCCGGACAGCTGATGAAACTGCAGAGTATTTCTGTCTTCAATAAAGCCTTTTTGTGGGGAAAAACGTATTCTGATTGGCTGGGCCAGGCTCCCCAGAGGGTGGGCCTATGCCTTCACAGTCCCATCCATGGCTGCTCCCCAGCCCGGTCATGTGAAATCCATAGATTAGGACCTAATGAATTCATTTCAATTGACTGATTGCCTTATATGAACTGTAACAAGGTACAGTTTTTGAAATTGTTGTGTTTTTAATTTTGTTCAGTATAGTTTGGTCTTGAGAAGAGACAGTCACAGTATATACAGTAGGCTAGGCCTGTACTAATAACACAGCTGACACGAGGCCTGTAGTAATAACACAGCTGACACAAGGCCTGTGGTAATAACACAGCTGACACGAGGCCTGTACTAATAACACAGCTGACACAAGGCCTGTGGTAATAACACAGCTGACACGAGGCCTGTACTAATAACACAGCTGACACGAGGCCTGTAGTAATGACACAGCTGACACGAGGCCTGTAGTAATGACACAGCTGACACGAGGCCTGTACTAATAACACAGCTGACACGAGGCCTGTAGTAATGACACAGCTGACACGAGGCCTGTAGTAATAACACAGCTGACACGAGGCCTGTAGTAATAACACAGCTGACACGAGGCCTGTAGTAATGACACAGCTGACACGAGGCCTGTACTAATGACACAGCTGACACGAGGCCTGTAGTAATAACACAGCTGACACGAGGCCTGTAGTAATAACACAGCTGACACGAGGCCTGTAGTAATAACACAGCTGACACTAGGCCTGTAGTAAAAACACAGCTGACACGAGGCCTGTAGTAATAACACAGCTGACACGAGGCCTGTAGTAATGACACAGCTGACACGAGGCCTGTAGTAATGACACAGCTGACACGAGGCCTGTAGTAATGACACAGCTGACACGAGGCCTGCACTAATAACACAGCTGACACGAGGCCTGTAGTAATAACACAGCTGACACGAGGCCTGTAGTAATAACACAGCTGACACGGGGCCTGTAGTAATAACACAGCTGACACGAGGCCTGTAGTAATAACACAGCTGACACGAGGCCTGTAGTAATAACACAGCTGACACGAGGCCTGTAGTAATAACACAGCTGACACGAGGCCTGTAGTAATAACACAGCTGACACGAGGCCTGTAGTAATGACACAGCTGACACGAGGCCTGTAGTAATGACACAGCTGACACGAGGCCTGTTGTAATGACACAGCTGACACAAGGCCTGTAGTAATGACACAGCTGACACGAGGCCTGTAGTAATAACACAGCTGACACGAGGCCTGTAGTAATAACACAGCTGACACGAGGCCTGTAGTAATGACACAGCTGACACGAGGCCTGTAGTAATGACACAGCTGACACGAGGCCTGTAGTAATGACACAGCTGACACGAGGCCTGTAGTAATGACACAGCTGACACGAGGCCTGCACTAATAACACAGCTGACACGAGGCCTGCACTAATAACACAGCTGACACGAGGCCTGCACTAATAACACAGCTGACACGAGGCCTGCACTAATAACACAGCTGACACGAGGCCTGTAGTAATAACACAGCTGACACGAGGCCTGTAGTAATAACACAGCTGACACGAGGCCTGTAGTAATAACACAGCTGACACGAGGCCTGTAGTAATAACACAGCTGACACGAGGCCTGCACTAATAACACAGCTGACACGAGGCCTGCACTAATAACACAGCTGACACGAGGCCTGCACTAATAACACAGCTGACACGAGGCCTGTAGTAATAACACAGCTGACACGAGGCCTGTAGTAATAACACAGCTGACACGAGGCCTGTAGTAATAACACAGCTGACACGAGGCCTGTAGTAATAACACAGCTGACACGAGGCCTGTAGTAATAACACAGCTGACACGAGGCCTGTAGTAATAACACAGCTGACACGAGGCCTATAGTAATGACACAGCTGACACGAGGCCTGTAGTAATAACACAGCTGACACGAGGCCTGTAGTAATAACACAGCTGACACGAGGCCTGTAGTAATGACACAGCTGACACGAGGCCTGTAGTAATAACACAGCTGACACGAGGCCTGTAGTAATGACACAGCTGACACTAGGCCTGTAGTAATAACACAGCTGACACGAGGCCTGTAGTAATAACACAGCTGACACGAGGCCTGTAGTAATGACACAGCTGACACGAGGCCTGTAGTAATGACACAGCTGACACGAGGCCTGTAGTAATGACACAGCTGACACGAGGCCTGTAGTAATGACACAGCTGACACGAGGCCTGTAGTAATAACACAGCTGACACGAGGCCTGTAGTAATAACACAGCTGACACGAGGCCTGCACTAATAACACAGCTGACACGAGGCCTGCACTAATAACACAGCTGACACGAGGCCTGCACTAATAACACAGCTGACACGAGGCCTGTAGTAATAACACAGCTGACACGAGGCCTGTAGTAATAACACAGCTGACACGAGGCCTGTAGTAATAACACAGCTGACACGAGGCCTGTAGTAATGACACAGCTGACACGAGGCCTGTAGTAATAACACAGCTGACACGAGGCCTGTAGTAATAACACAGCTGACACGAGGCCTGTAGTAATGACACAGCTGACACGAGGCCTGTAGTAATAACACAGCTGACACGAGGCCTGTAGTAATGACACAGCTGACACTAGGCCTGTAGTAATAACACAGCTGACACGAGGCCTGTAGTAATAACACAGCTGACACGAGGCCTGTAGTAATAACACAGCTGACACGAGGCCTGTAGTAATGACACAGCTGACACGAGGCCTGTAGTAATGACACAGCTGACACGAGGCCTGTAGTAATGACACAGCTGACACGAGGCCTGTAGTAATAACACAGCTGACACGAGGCCTGTAGTAATAACACAGCTGACACGAGGCCTGTAGTAATGACACAGCTGACACGAGGCCTGTAGTAATAACACAGCTGACACGAGGCCTGTAGTAATGACACAGCTGACACGAGGCCTGTAGTAATAACACAGCTGACACGAGGCCTGTAGTAATAACACAGCTGACACGAGGCCTGCACTAATAACACAGCTGACACGAGGCCTGCACTAATAACACAGCTGACACGAGGCCTGCACTAATAACACAGCTGACACGAGGCCTGTAGTAATAACACAGCTGACACGAGGCCTGTAGTAATGACACAGCTGACACGAGGCCTGTAGTAATAACACAGCTGACACGAGGCCTGTAGTAATAACACAGCTGACACGAGGCCTGTAGTAATGACACAGCTGACACGAGGCCTGTAGTAATAACACAGCTGACATGAGGCCTGCACTAATAACACAGCTGACACGAGGCCTGTAGTAATGACACAGCTGACACGAGGCCTGTAGTAATGACACAGCTGACACGAGGCCTGTAGTAATAACACAGCTGACACGAGGCCTGTAGTAATGACACAGCTGACACGAGGCCTGTAGTAATGACACAGCTGACACGAGGCCTGTAGTAATGACACAGTCAGAAAAGACACATTGCATAACTGACAGGTGTGGGAAAGAATGTCTGAAACCTTAACGTAACCAGTAAGGACAACTTCTCTGGCTAAACAAAGGATTGAGAAAGTCAATTTAACGGAAAATGACAAATGCTCTTAATACTCTGTCATAGTGTAGCCTAAATCCTGTAATCTACACGTGGAAATTCATATAATTTCTTAATGTACAGTAGGACTACGTAGATTAAATTATTCATTCTCATAGCCTAACACGGGCAAATACACCTAATGTGAGCATGCTGGCTAATATGCAGGCTAATATGCAGGCTAGCATGTAGGTGGCAAGATCAGAAAGTGTCATATTTTTTGTAACAATTTCTTTCTTTTTTTGTCACATTCATCAGATGGATGCAGTAAAATATGTTGAGGGTCAGCCATACTAGTACAAATTCTTAATTTTTAGGGTTTTAGTTTTTAATTTTTTACAAATGTAATTTATATATATATATATATTTTTTGTCACCTTGTCTGCTAGATGAGCTAACACCGTACTGGTGTGTTCTCAGCCTTTGCGTGAGTAGGGTTGACACGAGGAAACACTGCAAACGATGGAACATGTATCGCAGTTAACAACAAAGCTGTCGCCCAATAAGTATTATTTTTAAAAACATTTTATGAATAATGTGGTAAATATAGTGCTACTAAATAACTCAGCCTTCAGATTATTCCAAAAGTAAAAGAACACACCTTGGGAATCATGACTCGTAACAACAATGTTTGATTTGTTGAATCAATTCAACAGGAGGCTTACGTAAGTCGTCTCTAAGCACGTGCTCTGCTGGCCCAGAAAGAGTTGTCAGCAGTCCACATGCAGCTCCACACTCACTGACAATGAGAGCCATGCATCCTGCAGGCTTAGCATGCACAGTCCTACACATCCAGCCACCCCCTACCTCCTGGCTGGCTGAGAGTGAGAACACACGGTACTAGCCATTGTTAATCCAAGCAGGCATCCATCCTGTTGGCTACAGCTGAGAGCCCCACTAGCTAAACACACACACACTGCTTTATCACATTGTACTGCATACAAGCTGTTTAAATAGGATGTTCTGCTGATATAAACTTGCAGGGCAGAGTTCACATACCAACAGTTCCAGAGAGCATTCAGCACTTCATCTGTACTACAGCTGAGCGGCACCATGGGAGAATGTGTTGTTGAGAGTTGGTTTCCATTTAAAATTCATAATTAGTAAAACCATTTGTCAAAACAGCAGCTACAGTGTGTTGTCTTGTCTGTGTCAGTCCTGTACCTACAGTGTCTCTGACTGTCAATCCTGTACCTACAGTGTCTTGTCTGTGTCAGTCCTGTACCTACAGTGTCTCTGACGGTCAGTCCTGTACCTACAGTGTCTCTGACTGTCAGTCCTGTACCTACAGTGTCTCTGACTGTCAGTCCTGTACCTACAGTGTCTCTGACTGTCAGTCCTGTACCTACAGTGTCTTGTCTGTGACTGTTAGTCCTGTACCTACAGTGTCTAACGGGAGCCAATTAGGACTTGATAGGCTACATCTGTAGAACTAGAGCCATGAAACATACATGAATATACCTACTGTAGGCTACGTACAAAGATTCATATACCCACTGTAGGCTATGTACTGTAGATTCATTTACCCACTGTAGGCTACGTACTGTAGATTCATATACCCACTGTAGGCTACGTACTGTAGATTCATATGCCCACTGTAGGCTATGTACTGTAGATTCATTTACCCACTGTAGGCTACGTACTGTAGATTCATATACCCACTGTAGGCTACGTACTGTAGATTCATATACCCACTGTAGGCTACGTACTGTAGATTCATATACCCACTGTAGGCTACGTACTGTAGATTCATATGCCCACTGTAGGCTATGTACTGTAGATTCATTTACCCACTGTAGGCTACGTACTGTAGATTCATATACCCACTGTAGGCTACGTACTGAAGATTCATTTACCCACTGTAGGCTACGTACTGTAGATTCATATGCCCACTGTAGGCTATGTACTGTAGATTCATTTACCCACTGTAGGCTACGTACTGTAGATTCATATGCCCACTGTAGGCTATGTACTGTAGATTCATATGCCCACTGTAGGCTATGTACTGTAGATTCATTTACCCACTGTAGGCTACGTACTGTAGATTCATATACCTGCTGTAAATTCAATGCAGCATATATGTGGATATCTAGCCTAATCTCAGCACCCAGAACCAAATCAGCTACTGGATGTTAATGTAATGGCTGTAATGAGAGACCAGTGGATATGTGATGTTATACTAGAGACCGGTGGATATGTGATGTTATACTAGAGACCGGTGGATATGTGATGTTATATTATACTAGAGACCAGTGGATATGTGATGTTAATGTTATACCAGAGACCAGTGGATATGTGATGTTAATATTATACCAGAGACCAGTGGATATGTGATGTTAATATTATACCAGAGACCAGTGGATATGTGATGTTATACCAGAGACCAGTGGATATGTGATGTGTCATGACGTTGGCCCGGGGGTAGGTTTATGACAGTCATAAATACCTCTTTCCCCCTTTTTCTCTTCCCTACTGATGTGACATAAGAAAACCCCTTGGTTAACATAGGGATTCTGGGGACATCAGAAAGTGGGGGGGAATGAACTATATTCTGGTAATCCGACCAACTGAACATATGCGGTGGTACTTAAGGTATATTATGTCAGTTCGGTTGCCCTCTGACACATTCTCATCAATGATAGAATGACATAAACTCTAATGTGGAAAGTCTAAACGTCAGAGGTATCGGATTCACATGGAATTGTTGTTTAATTCAAATGTTTGAATATTAAATTATTTGTGAAGAGATGAAATTTAATTTTAGCTTCCAAATGAGAGATTTGTGTTTTCATAAGTTTGGGCTTCTGCTCAACTAGGGGCCCGCCCCTGTGAAGAGACATGGGTAATAGACTTTTCAGACACACCCCTCTCCCTCCACTATAAAAGCCATTGACAAAAATATAACTTTCTGTTCCGGGGACGCTAGGATGACGATCCGGTGTCAGAATGGTTCAGATAATAACTACAGAACTAAGCCAACAGCAGCATGGACTTTGATTGTGAATGGTATGAACTTTGAACTCGTATTCACTACAGAAGTGATATCTCCTAGCCGTTGAGTTAGCAACAGCTGCTACAAACGCAGGTTAGGAAGGACAGTCCGAGTATCCCGTCTACTACACACAACGTTACTCCAACGTATCCAGTAAGGCACCAGAGACATTCTTCAAAGGACAGAGGACTCGGGTTGGCGACACGGTCCATCTACCACCAACCTACTGAAGCGCAGCTCACAGTAAATATTTATTGCATTTTCCTTCTTCAAATGGGCGGTAATTTAGAATGCATAAGATACTGTATTTACGATAGCACAGCTTCGCCTCTGTTCCAGTCTCCCGCTCTTTCACTAAAATCCCGCCCCTTTTCTTTGTGTAACAAGCTGTCATATCTATTCCGCCCGCTAGGGACGTTTTTCTGTATGACTGCACTTTGTAATCAAGTTATGATTTAATTGTATATGTGTGATTCTGTGTGATTAGTTAGGTATTTAGTAAATAAATAATTAAACCCAATTTTGTATTGCTGATTCAACTTGTTAGCCAGGATTCTTGCAGATAATCAAGGATTTAGAACTTTCAGATGAGACTGAATAAACTGACGATTAAGGTGACTGCTATGGATGTAAAATATTACTAGGTCTTTAAGAGTTGATTCGGAAGATAACAGCTCTATAAATATTCTTTCGTGGTGTCCCTCTCTAGTTAATTAATATTTACATGATTAGTTCAATCAGGTAATATTAATTACGGAGAAATTATTTTATAGAATAGCATGTCATAGCAATTAATCTGGCATAGTCAAAGACACGACATAAGTTATACCAGAGACCAGTGGATATGTGATGTTAATGTTATACTAGAGACCGGTGGATATGTGATGTTAATGTTATACCAGAGACCAGTGGATATGTGATGTTATACCAGAGACCAGTGGATATGTGATGTTATACCAGAGACCAGTGGATATGTGATGTTATACTAGAGACCAGTGGATATGTGATGTTAATGTTATACTAGAGACCAGTGGTCAGTGGATATCTGAAACTGATCCCAAAATGTACCATGTCCTACCAACTCAACCCAACTTTGACCACACAAATACTGTAGAAATGCCTTAACCCCTCAACAACCTTAGTACCCCACACTGTTCCCCAGAGCACCCCACACTGTTCCCCAGAGCACCCCGCACTGTTCCCCAGAGCACCCCGCACTGTTCCCCAGAGTACCCCGCGCTGTTCCCCAGAGTACCCCGCGCTGTTCCCCAGAGTACCCCGCGCTGTTCCCCAGAGTACCCCGCGCTGTTCCCCAGAGTACCCCGCGCTGTTCCCCAGAGCGGCCCCGCGCTGTTCCCCAGAGCGGCCCCGCGCTGTTCCCCAGAGCGGCCCCGCGCTGTTCCCCAGAGTACCCCGCGCTGTTCCCCAGAGCGGCCCGTGCTGTTCCCCAGAGTACCCCACACTGTTCCCCAGAGTACCCCGCGCTGTTCCCCAGAGTACCCCGCGCTGTTCCCCAGAGTACCCCGCGCTGTTCCCCAGAGTACCCCGCGCTGTTCCCCAGAGCGGCCCGCGCTGTTCCCCAGAGCGGCCCGCGCTGTTCCCCAGAGCGGCCCGCGCTGTTCCCCAGAGCTGCCCCGCGCTGTTCCCCAGAGCGGCTCCGCGCTGTTCCCCAGAGTACCCCACGCTGTTCCCCAGAGTACCCCGCGCTGTTCCCCAGAGTACCCCGCGCTGTTCCCCAGAGTACCCCGCGCTGTTCCCCAGAGTACCCCGCGCTGTTCCCCAGAGTACCCCGCGCTGTTCCCCAGAGTACCCCGCGCTGTTCCCCAGAGCGGCCCCGCACTGTTCTTCAACTCAAAAACTTGAACAACACATAAGTATGCTTTGACATTTTCAGATGCACGGTTCAGGACTTTCATTATGACTTTGCTTTTACACCGCCGACACTGTGCCGTTACACCGCCGACACTGTGCCGTTACACCGCCGACACTGTGCCGTTACACCGCCGACACTGCGCCGTTACACCGCCGACACTGCGCCGTTACACCGCCGACACTGCGCCGTTACACCGCCGACACTGCGCCGTTACACCGCCGACACTGCGCCGTTACACCGCCGACACTGCGCCGTTACACCGCCGACACTGCGCCGTTACACCGCCGACACTGCGCCGTTACACCGCCGACACTGCGCCGTTACACCGTAGTAGTTCACATTGGAGTGAAGCACAGACTGACACAACAACAGTGATCAATATCAGTTGTTGTAGTCTGAGTTTGTTTAGTTTAAACAGGCTTCCTGTTTATCGCCTGGGACTGTCTGGGGTCGTGACCTGCCTGTACCAGCAATTCTGACGCCCACATTCCTCACTGGAGCAATAAGATGGATAGCTGACCCTGTGGACAGAAAGGTCAAGCGCTCATAGCAGGCATGAGAGAACTGTCATTTTATAAAGAAGGCTATCTTCATTCCTATATTCAGTGCAACTTCCTGTTTTGAGGAGGCACAGAGGGCTAGTTTACCATCATCAGTTAAGCTGTATTCTTGTTCTTCCTCTTTTGGGGCTATGTTGAAGATAACAACAAGAGGATTCTAATATCCCATAACTCTTTGCATAAATGAGGAAGAATTCTAGACAAAGGGACCAGTGATACTAGTTATTACGTTGTTCTAACCTGGGTATCTTCAACCTAGATTTAGGGCCTACAAAGAGGATTATCTTCGTTCCTCTTTTCAGTGCAATGTCCTCTTTTGACGAGGCAAAAATGTCTAATTAGTTTCCCCATTATCACTGCAGTTTTGTGAAGTTGTATTCTCGTTCTTCCTCATGTCCATCATATAACCCTTTACACATCCCTCTCCCTCTCTCCTCCAGACATATGTTCTTCCTGCACATAAAGGAGGAGCTGGACAGTGGCAGCCTGCAGATGGAGGCTGAGCAGGCCAAGGAGCTGTGTGCCCTCCTAGCCCAGGCTGAGTACGGAGACTACAACCAGAACACAGCCAAGTACTGCTCCAGCCAGATCTTCAGACAGGAGCCTGACCTGGCAACCATCAACAGGTTAGCACAGCAATGAGTAACATGACTCCACCTGCATTCCATTTCCTACTAAATACTTCTCTATGCTGACTTGTAGAACTGCTGTAGATACAAGATGATAAAAGTATTACCTTTTTGATTTGTGAAGGCCATCTGACCAGCTGACTAAACCATGGTTTGGTCTTCTGTTATTGCCTTGATGTGGGAGGAGCCTAAGTACTCCCAAATCAGCATATAAATGGTATTCACAACATCTGTCCCTAAAACACCAGGCTGCTGACTTAGCTAGCCCTGCAGCTATGTACATTCACTACTGGGCACTAAAGTACAGTTCTCATTCCTCATGTGTTTAGTTTAGTTTTAGTACATTTTATTTCATAGATTAAAAAAATAATTATATAATAAAAAAAACAACCAGTGAAGGGACAAAAAAATGAAAACCCAGCAGGGATTATTTGGTGGCAGCATTTGAAATAGAATGGAGAAAACATTTTTAATTCTATGGGTGGGCCCCCCTGGTGATTGAACAGTATTACAAAAGCAGAAAATGTAACTCTTCTGTCCCGTCCTGCCGTGTCCGTCTGCAGCATCCAGGAGAAGCACCGTGAGCTAGAGGGTCTGAGCCAGGCGTCTGCAGAGTACCAGGCCCTACAGCTGGTGTCCTCCCTGGAGAACTACGGGGTGGAGTGGCACTGGGCCAGGGACTCAGAGGGACAGAGGCTGGCTATAGGGGTCGGCCCTGAAGGGGTATCCATCTGTCAGGAGGACTTCAGCCCCATCAACAGGTATATTCACTAAACTAACCTGACTTCACCCCCACCAACAGGTATATTCACTAAACTAACCTGACATCACCCCCACCAACAGGTATATTCACTAAACTAACCTGACTTCACCCCCACCAACAGGTATATTCACTAAACTAACCTGACATCACCCCCACCAACAGGTATATTCACTAAACTAACCTGACTTCACCCCCACCAACAGGTATATTCACTAAACTAACCTGACTTCACCCCCACCAACATGTATATTCACTAAACTAACCTGACTTCACCCCCACCAACAGGTATATTCACTACACTAACCTGACTTCACCCCCACCAACAGGTATATTCACTACACTAACCTGACTTCACCCCCACCAACAGGTATATTCACTAAACTAACCTGACTTCACCCCCACCAACAGGTATATTCATTAAACTAACCTGACTTCACCCCCACCAACAGGTATATTCATTAAACTAACCTGACTTCACCCCCACCAACAGGTATATTCACTAAACTAACCTGACTTCACCCCCACCAACAGGTATATTCATTAAACTAACCTGACTTCACCCCCACCAACAGGTATATTCATTAAACTAACCTGACATCACCCCCACCAACAGGTATATTCACTAAACTAACCTGACATCACCCCCACCAACAGGTATATTCACTAAACTAACCTGACATCACCCCCACCAACAGGTATATTCACTAAACTAACCTGACTTCAGCCCCACCAACAGGTATATTCATTAAACTAACCTGACTTCACCCCCACCAACAGGTATATTCACTAAACTAACCTGACTTCACCCCCACCAACAGGTATATTCACTACACTAACCTGACTTCACCCCCACCAACAGGTATATTCACTAAACTAACCTGACTTCACCCCCACCAACAGGTATATTCACTAAACTAACCTGACTTCACCCCCACCAACAGGTATATTCACTAAACTAACCTGACTTCACCCCCACCAACAGGTATATTCACTAAACTAACCTGACTTCACCCCCACCAACGGGTATATTCACTAAACTAACCTGACTTCACCCCCACCAACAGGTATATTCACTAAACTAACCTGACTTCACCCCCACCAACAGGTATATTCACTACACTAACCTGACTTCACCCCCACCAACAGGTATATTCACTAAACTAACCTGACTTCACCCCCACCAACAGGTATATTCACTAAACTAACCTGACTTCACCCCCACCAACAGGTATATTCATTAAACTAACCTGACTTCACCCCCACCAACAGGTATATTCACTAAACTAACCTGACTTCACCCCCACCAACAGGTATATTCACTACACTAACCTGACTTCACCCCCACCAACAGGTATATTCATTAAACTAACCTGACATCACCCCCACCAACAGGTATATTCATTAAACTAACCTGACATCACCCCCACCAACAGGTATATTCACTAAAATAACCTGACTTCACCCCCACCAACAGGTATATTCACTAAACTAACCTGACATCACCCCCACCAACAGGTATATTCATTAAACTAACCTGACATCACCCCCACCAACAGGTATATTCATTAAACTAACCTGACTTCACCCCCACCAACAGGTATATTCATTAAACTAACCTGACTTCACCCCCACCAACAGGTATATTCACTAAACTAACCTGACTTCACCCCCACCAACAGGTATATTCACTAAACTAACCTGACTTCACCCCCACCAACAGGTATATTCACTACACTAACCTGACTTCACCCCCACCAACAGGTATATTCATTAAACTAACCTGACTTCACCCCCACCAACAGGTATATTCACTAAACTAACCTGACTTCACCCCCACCAACAGGTATATTCATTAAACTAACCTGACTTCACCCCCACCAACAGGTATATTCACTAAACTAACCTGACTTCACCCCCACCAACAGGTATATTCACTACACTAACCTGACTTCACCCCCACCAACAGGTATATTCATTAAACTAACCTGACATCACCCCCACCAACAGGTATATTCATTAAACTAACCTGACATCACCCCCACCAACAGGTATATTCACTAAAATAACCTGACTTCACCCCCACCAACAGGTATATTCACTACACTAACCTGACATCACCCCCACCAACAGGTATATTCACTAAACTAACCTGACTTCACCCCCACCAACAGGTATATTCATTAAACTAACCTGACTTCACCCCCACCAACAGGTATATTCACTACACTAACCTGACTTCACCCCCACCAACAGGTATATTCACTACACTAACCTGACTTCACCCCCACCAACAGGTATATTCATTAAACTAACCTGACTTCACCCCCACCAACAGGTATATTCACTAAACTAACCTGACTTCACCCCCACCAACAGGTATATTCATTAAACTAACCTGACTTCACCCCCACCAACAGGTATATTCACTACACTAACCTGACTTCACCCCCACCAACAGGTATATTCACTACACTAACCTGACATCACCCCCACCAACAGGTATATTCACTACACTAACCTGACAGTGCTGTATGCAAAACATGTTATTCGTTGATGCACTGAAAAAAACTAAAGTTGAGGTCGGCTGCCTGTCGTTTTCTACTGTGCAGTTTTTGTATACAGATGTAGAAAATATAACACTGACCGGTTATACAAACTCAAGGCAGCATGCTTCTGTTAGCGTAGACACCGTTAATATGTGATTATGTAGTTCTATCTACAGGTCTAGACACACAAGGCAATGCTCTCCTGTTGGACATTTGATATGAAATTATATAGAGCCTACAATGACTCTCTGTCCTCTGTTCTAGGATCATTTATCCCATCATCCAGATGGCCACCCAGTCAGGGAAGAATGTGTACATGACCATCACTAAGGACAGTGGTGAGGATGTGGTCCTGTTGTTTAAGATGACAAGCACCAGAGCTGCCAGCGGCCTGTACCGGGCCATCACAGAGACCCACGCCTTCTACAGGTTAGCAACCATGTAGCATGGTTTACATACTAACAACATGCCTTCTACAGGTCAGCAACGATGTAGCATGGTTTACATACTAACAGCATGCCTTCTACAGGTCAGCAACCATGTAGCATGGTTTACATACTAACAACATGCCTTCTACAGGTCAGCAACGATGTAGCATGGTTTACATACTAACAGCATGCCTTCTACAGGTCAGCAACCATGTAGCATGGTTTACATACTAACAACATGCCTTCTACAGGTCAGCAACGATGTAGCATGGTTTACATACTAACAGCATGCCTTCTACAGGTCAGCAACCATGTAGCATGGTTTACATAGTAACAACATGCCTTCTACAGGTCAGCAACCATGTAGCATGGTTTACATACTAACAGCATGCCTTCTACAGGTCAGCAACCATGTAGAATGGCTTACATACTAACAACATGCCTTCTACAGGTCAGCAACCGTGTAGCATGGTTTACATACTAACAACATGCCTTCTATAGGTCAGCAACCATGTAGCATGGTTTACATACTAACCAGCATGCCTTCTACAGGTCAGCAACCATGTAGCATGGTTTACATACTAACAGCATGCCTTCTACAGGTCAGCAACCATGTAGAATGGTTTACATACTAACCAGCATGCCTTCTACAGGTCAGCAACCATGTAGCATGGTTTACATACTAACAGCATGCCTTCTACAGGTCAGCAACCATGTAGCATGGCTTACATACTAACAACATGCCTTCTACAGGTCAGCAACCACCAACCATGTAGCATGGCTTACATACTAACAGCATGCCTTCTACAGGTCAGCAACCATGTAGCATGGCTTACATACTAACAACATGCCTTCTACAGGTCAGCAACCACCAACCATGTAGCATGGCTTACATACTAACAACATGCCTTCTACAGGTCAGCAACCACCAACCATGTAGCATGGCTTACATACTAACAGCATGCCTTCTACAGGTCAGCAACCATGTAGCATGGCTTACATACTAACAACATGCCTTCTACAGGTCAGCAACCACCAACCATGTAGCATGGCTTACACACCAACAACATGCTCACACAGGGTGACATTTCCCTCTTGTAAACACATCTCTGCTGTGAGCCAATGTACAGTAAGAAATGATAGTATGCAGCGCAATATATGTTGTACATTTTCTGACAATTTCCATGAGTTTAGTTTAGTTTTAGTGTACATGTGGAGTCATTCCAGGTTCACAGTGTAATAACATTTTATAATATTGATTTGAGTGTTTTTGGTAAATAACTGTGATCTTACTGGTCCTTCAGGTGTGACACGGTGACGAATGACGTGATGATGCAGTACAGCCGTGACTTCAAGGGTCACCTGGCGTCTCTCTTCCTCAACGAGAACATCGACCTGGGCAAAAAGTATGTCTTCGACATCCGACGCACCTCCAAGGAGGTCTACGACCACTGCCGCAGGACGCTCTACAACGCCGGCATGGGAGGGGACTGTGTGTCCGGCGAGCGGAGCCCGGCGCGGTCCCCTGGGGTGGGGGAAGGAGGCTGTGAGGGGTGCCAGAGGAGCCGGGTTCTGGAGGAGAAGCTGCAGCAGCTCCAGGATGCTCTGCTGTGTATGCTGTGCTGTGAAGAGGAGATGGACGCTGCCTTCTGCCCCTGTGGACACATGGTGTGCTGCCACAACTGTGCCGTCCAGCTAGAGGTAACCATAACGCCATGGTTTAAAATAAGTATATATACATACATACTCACTCACTCACTCACTACTGCCATGGTTTAAAATAAGTATATATACATACTCACTCACTCACTCACTACTGGTCAAAAGTTTTAGAACACTTACTCATTCAAGGGTTTTTCTTTATTTTTACTATTTTCTACATTTCTACTTAAGAGTGAAACCATCAAAACTATGAAATAACACATATGGAATCATGGAGTAACCAGAAAGAAGTATTAAACTAATCAAAATATTTTATATTTGAGATTCTTCAAATAGCCACCCTATGCCTTGATGACAGCTTTGCACACTCTTGGTATTCTTTCAACCAGCTTAACCTGGAATGCTTTCCCAACAGTCTTGAAGCAGTTCCCACACATGCTGAGCACTTGTAGGCTGCTTTCTTTCAATCTGCGGTCTGACTCATCCCAAACTATCTCAATTTGTTTGAGGTCGTGTGATTGTGGAGGCCAGATCAACTGATGCAGCACTCCATCACTCTCCTTCTTGGTAAAATAGCCCTTACACAGCCTGGAGGTGTGTTAGGTCATTGTCCTGTTGAAAAACAAATGATAGTCCCACTAAGCGCAAACCAAATGGGAAGGCGTAACACTGCAGAATGCTGTGGTAGACATGCTGGTTAAGTGTGCCTTGAATTCTAAATACATCACCGACAGTGTCACCAGCAAAGCACCATCACACCACCTCCTCCATGCTTCACGGTGGGAACCACACATGCGGAGATCATCCGTTCACCTACTCTGCGTCTCACAAAGACACGGCGGTTGGAACCAAAAATCTCCAATTTGGACTCCAGACCAAAGGACAGATTTCCATCGGAAATCCATTGCTTGTCCATTGCTTGTGTTTCTTGGCCCAAGCAAGTTTTCTTCTTATTGGTGTCCTTTACTAGTGGTTTCTTTGCAGCAATTCGACCATGAAGGCCTGATTCACACAGTCTCCTATGAACAGTTGATGTTGAGATGTGTCTGTTACTTGAACTCTGTAGCATTTATTTGGGCTGCAATTTCTGAGGCTGGTAACTAATGAAGTTATCCTCTGCATCAGAGGTAACTCTGGGTCTTCCGTTCCTGTGGCGGTCCTCATGAGAGCCAGTTTCATCATAGCGCTTGATGGTTTTTGCGACTGCACTTGAAGACACTTTCAAATTTATTAAAATGTTCCGTATTGACTGACCTTCATGTCTTAACCTTTGTGTTGTCTTAATAAGGGTAGAAAATGACCCGCCACTATGTTTTTCAACTTGAAATTTTATGACTTTTCCTAGAGTGACCTCAACATTAGAAAAAGTGAAACATCGCCTTTGTTCCTATTTCCATGAAAGCTGTACACCACCAGGGTACAAAGATTGTCTTAGGGTCATTTTTGACCCGGCAGTTATAAAATCATTTACACACCACAAAAACCACGAAGACACACACAAACACACACAATGAGAAATTGAGATTCTGTGTGCTACTGATTGAACTCAGACAAAACTAAAACTTTCTTATGCATGAGCAGCAGCTCCCCTCCACGACCCCTCCACGACCCCACACATGACTCAAGTTCACAGACAAAATTTAAACAATTTCAGACAAAATTAATTTCTTGAAAGCATTGTTTACTAATGGAGAATGCAGTCAGAGGCTATAAAGGTGCTGCACATGACAGCCCCCCCCGTTCTCTCTTTGCTGAAGCCATGAGTGCACGTTTCAGTGACCAACAGGTCATGGATCAGATTTTTTCAGATATCCAGGAGGAACAAGATAACAATGATTTAGAAGAGGTGGTATCTGAAGAAGAAGATGGGGAAGAATACAACCCAGAGCACGATGTATCATCTTCAGATGAAGAAGAAATCCCCCAAGCTGAAAGAGACATTTTTGTCAAAGAACAGCAAAATAACATGGTCCTTGTCACCATATGACAACCAGGGCAGGATGGCAGCACAAAATGTCATAAGGATGACCCCAGGGCCCACAAGACATGCAGTTGCCCATGCCCAGGACATCGCCTCAACATTCTACATGTTCATCACACCAGCCATCAAAAAAATCATCCTGGAGATGACACATTTGGAGGATTTCTGTAAATATGGAGACAACTGGAAAAGGATGGATGAGATTGACCTGCGTGCCTACATAGGGCTGCTAGTCTTAGCGGGTGTGTATAGGTCCCGAGGCGAGGCTACATGTAGTCTCTGGGATGCAGAGATTGGAAGGGCGATTTTAAAAATATTATTATTATATATATATTTTTAAATATATATATATTTTTTCGTGCCACGATGCCACTGAAAGTCTTTCACACTTTCTCAAGAATGCTACGATTTGATAACCGTGAGTCAAGACCTGCAAGACGTGTGCGAGGAAAATGCACTTGTAACCCCACACATTCAAAGAAGGGAGTGCCTCCCCCGCACAGCATCCTTTGCAGTGCTTGTGGCAAGTTAAGGAGATGCCAATTCTGCCCCCCAAAGAAGGACTGTAAAACAAATACTATGTGTTGCACATGTGAGAAATACACCTGCAAAGTCCATGCACACACACTAGCATACTGTCCTACATGTGCTAATTAGAGGTGATTGATGTATGTTCTTCACCTTTTTGTTTTGTATCTATCTTATTTTATTCTTATTTATTGTTGTTTCTACACCTTGTTGGTGGGGGGCAATGGTTAAAAAAATGGGAGAAGACTAGTATTTTGTAGTTGAATTCTTCATTGTACAGTCCATAAGTATTTATCAAAAAATCCAGATATTCACAAAGTTTGTGATGAATGACAGGTTGTTTCTTCAAGCAAAACACATTTAGGGTTTAAAATTCAATTAAGCTGCTTTATTTTAGGGGTTTAGTGAAGGCGGGTCATTTTTGTACCCTTAGGACAAGGGGAGTATACAGAATGTTAAGATTACACAAGGGTTAAAGTAATGATGGACTGTCGTTTCTCTTTGCTTATTTGAGCTGTTCTTGCCATAATATGGACTTGGTCTTTTACCAAATAGGGCTATCTTCTGTATACCACCCCTACCTTGCCACAACACAACTGAGTGGCTCAAATGCATTATGAAGGAAAGAAATTCCACAAATTAACTTTTAAGAAGGCACACCTGTTAATTGAAATGCATTCCAGGTGACTACCTCATGAAGCTGGTTGAGAGAATACCAAGAGTGTGCAAAGCTGTCATCAATGCAAAGGGTGTATTTGAAGAATTTTTTATATTTGAAGAATCTCAAATATAAAATATATTTTTTCAAAAACACTTTTTTGGTTACTACGTGATTCCATATGTGTTATTTTATAGTTGTGATGTCTTCACTACTATTCTACAATGTAGAAAATAGTAAAAATAAAGATAAACCCTTGAATGAGTAGGTGTTCTAAAACTTTTGACCGGTTGTGTGTGTGTACAGTATATAATTGTTGATGTATTTTGTAGTCTGTATTGATAGATACAGTGAAGAAGGGATTGAAATGGAGGAGAAGGACAGAATGGAATGTGACTCAGTTGGGGTTTGAACCGCAGCCTCCGTGGGTTTTATGTGTTCCAGGGGCAGCAGCACTAAACACTAGTCCCTGTTACACCATAACGCCGTGTTCTAGTATCTTCCACTGTGCTGAATGAACTTTGAAGCTCCAAGGTAAACTTTTAGAGAGGTCAGGGTGGTTGGCAGTTCATGAAAAGAGCTGGTACTGTTTTTCCCTTTTTTAAGCAAATTAAGTGAACTGTTTGGCGAGGAGGGGTATGGTAGACGGGAGGAATGTTTGCAGAATCGATAGTTACCCTTCTTCCCATGGTTTATTGGCCGTCCTGAACATTCTGTAGCCTGTAGGTCATAGGTTAAATGCCTGTAGGGCAGTACTGTCAGCTACTCTGTGGACACCGTTAATCCAAGAATATATAGACTAATTCATCCAGCTCTATAGGACTGTATCTTAACAATAGTCTGTTTTGATTCCGCACAAGTCACATGTATACAGTGTTTTAATGTTAGATTAGCATATTATATTCTAATCAAATCTTTTGATCTCTACCCTTCAGGTGTGCCCGGTGTGTCGGTCAGAGGTGGACCATGTCCAGCACATCTACCTGCCCACCTGTGCCAACCTGCTGTCCCTGGCAGTGAGCAGTGCTGCCCCCTTCAATATTCCCAGAGACCTGGCCACTCACCTCTGTTCCTCCAGAGAGTTCTACACCAGCACAGACAAGATCTGTCACACATAGATTTACTACCAGTTAGGGTTGTAAAATTTGGCTTAACATTCCCAGGTTTTCCTAAATGTTTTGGATTTCCTGTTTATTCCCTCCTACTTCCTATATATGACTGCATACAGTAGTATTACTGTAGTAGTATACCAGTGGTATTACTGTGGCAGTATTCATGGGTTGCACCTCCGTCACTTGGTCGTGTTGTTGCCATTGTTATCGATGTTCTAAAGACGCTGCAGCCATATTGATGCTCAAAAGTAAAACCATGGCTATTGACTTTGTCGTCTAAATTACACTAAGGGCTTGGAGTACTATGACATTGCTGAAGGTAGGCACATATTTAGTAGGAAACAACTTTGCCATCATGTCGTCAAATTTACTTTAGACAGATAGCAATGTTGTCATTAGCTAGCAAGTTTCGTTCAAAATAGCTATCATTGCTAATGTTAGCTAGCTAAAATCTGGAGATCTCCCCTCAGTCTTAGCTAGCTGGCTAACGTTATACTGCATCTAAAGTTAATCCGGCGACATCAAAATGATGAAAAAAGGTTTTCCTACTAATTATTTGCCGCCTTTAGAAATGTCATCGTGTTTTCAAGCCACAGTAACAAACTTCAGACCGAATCTTCATCAGCCCCCAATGAGGATGCATTGAGTAGAATGTTCAGTTGGGCATCAGTCCTAAAACTAACCTTCAAAACAATATTGTGAAGCAACGTGCAAACCATAAATACCAGTAACGTAAACTCACCCCATTCCGTACAAATGTGCGTAACCGCAACATTCAAACGAGGCTGCAAAGAAAACGAATGGGACTGTAGCGACTGTGTTGACTTCAAAGTCGGGGGTGTGAACTAGGTTTCTATTCAAGCGTTGATCGACATGGCAATGGTTCTATAGTATTGGAGAAAAGTTGAAAAAACGGACCCTCCGTTACATCGTGACGTGTCATGTCGTAATGTACAGCACGCATAAAGCAACTATTTCTGTCTTACAATCTCTCTCCACCAGGTGTAGCACTTCTCTCATCGTTTAAAAACAAGAAATGGACAGTGACGGGGGTAAGGGGGGATACCTAGTCATTTTTTGCGTCATCATTGCATACGATCATCATTCTCAAAGCCGCTGTTTACTTCTAAGATCACTTTAGCACCGCCCTAAAAACCCGATTAAAATTCGACACAAACCTTCAAGTAGGTATGTAATGACACATTATATAAACTCTTCATAGTGTTTTATTTACATTTTAGAGGCGATAAGGTGATAAGTTGGACAGATTGAGTGAAAAAAAGCAATTTTCCACACAATATCTCTCCTTCTCACTATCACGCATTAGTTTCGCTTCCCCACCCGCCATTTTTAAAAAGACACGACGGGGCTCATTGCCTGCTTGAATTATGCAGAAACGTGCAGCGTTTAGGTCATGTAATTGATTATGTTGGAAAGGGGAGAAATTGTGCTCTACAATGGTATTGACATTACAGTTGATCTGGAAGTATTACGTTTTTAGGGCGCTAAAATAAGGGCAATTGTACGGACCACAGTGATGTACGAGTTTACGTGAGTTTACGTTAGTAGTGCTGTAGTAGTTGTATACCAGGGGTAGTGCTGTAGTAGTAGTATACCAGTAGTAGTGCAGTAGTAGTATACCAGGGGTAGTGCTGCAGTAGGACTATACCAGGGGTACTATACCAGTAGTTGTATATCAGGGGTAGTGCTGTAGTAGTAGACCAGTAGTAGTGCTGTAGTAGTTGTATACCAGGGGTAGTGCTGTAGTAGTATACCAGTAGTAGTGCTGTAGTAGTTGTATACCAGGGGTAGTGCTGTAGTAGTAGACCAGTAGTAGTGCTGTAGTAGTTGTATACCAGGGGTAGTGCTGTAGTAGTATACCAGTAGTAGTGCTGTAGTAGTTGTATACCAGGGGTAGTGCTGTAGTAGTATACCAGTAGTAGTGCTGTAGTAGTTGTATACCAGGGGTAGTGCTCTAGTAGTATACCAGTAGTAGTGCTGCAGTAGTTGTATACCAGGGGTAGTGCTCTAGTAGTATACCAGTAGTAGTGCTGCAGTAGTTGTATACCAGGGGTAGTGCTCTAGTAGTATACCAGTAGTAGTGCTGCAGTAGTTGTATACCAGGGGTAGTATACCAGTAGTTGTATATCAGGGGTAGTGCTGTAGTAGTATACCAGTAGTAGTGCTGTAGTAGTTGTATACCAGGGGTAGTGCTCTAGTAGTATACCAGTAGTAGTGCTGTAGTAGTTGTATACCAGGGGTAGTATACCAGTAGTTGTATACCAGTAGTTGTATACCAGTAGTTGTATACCAGGGGTAGTGCTCTAGTAGTATACCTGTAGTAGTGCTGCAGTAGTTGTATACCAGGGGTAGTATACCAGTAGTGTAGTAGTACTGCAGTATTGGTGTAGTAGTAGTAGTAGTGTGCTACTGTATGAGGTGCTATATGACTGCATACAGTAGCATTCTGAACATTAATTTCTCTGGCAACATCTCTGGTGGACATTCCTGCAGTCAGCATGCCAATTGCACGCTCCCTCAACTTGAGACATCTGTGGCATTGTGTTGTGTGACAACTGCACATTTTAAAGCGATCTTTTATTGTCCCCAGCACCTGTGTAATGATTGTGCTGTTTAATCAGCTTCTTGATATGCCAGCTTCTTGATTATCTTGGCACAGGGGAAATGCTCACTAACAGGGATGTAAACAAATTTGTGCACAATTTGAGAGAAATAAGCTTTTTGTTCAATATATGTATACTTTACACTCCATTGTATTTTGATATCTTTATCTCTGCCATATACAAACGGTATATCAGCAAAATGTGATGTCTCTGACCATAGTGTTGAAATAGTCATTACATTAGATTAGAAGAGTGTACCAGACCAGTTAAATAGTCTTTATTTTATTTTTTATCAGGGCTCATAGGGCTGTAATGAAGTAGTGCACTATATAGGGTGTCAGTTGGGATGGATGTTCCCACTGTCTTCCACAGATGAGTTACTCAATTTATCTTCTGACCTGCAGCGAGTTCAAAAAAGGTACCATACCAGGCCTGTTACCAGTCTACAGAAGTCACATTATTGCTTCTCATACCACCCGGCATCCCACTGCTGGCTTGCTCTGAATGCTGGATGCTGCTCGAAGTGGTGTTGGAGGGCCAGTAGGAGGCACCCTTTCCTCTGCTCTAAAAAAAATATCCCAATGACCCAGGACAGTGTTTGGGGACATTGCCCTGTGTAGCGTGTCGTCTTTCGGATGGGACGTTAAACAGGTGTCCTGACTCTCTGTGGTCACTAAAGATCCCATGGCACTTATTGTTAAAGTAGGGGTGTTAACCCTGATGTCCTGGCTAAATTCCCAATCTGGCCCTCATACCATCATGGCCACCTAATCATCCCCAGCTGCCAATTGGCTCATACATCCCCCCTCCTCTCCCCCGTAACTATTCCCCAGGTCGTTGCTGTAAATGAGAAAATGTTCTCAGTCAACTTAACTGGTAAAATAAGGGTTAAATGAAATGGAGAAGAATTCTCTACCAAAGGTCTTCATTTCTTTTTAAATAGCTATTTACACTATGTACCTGAACAATGGATTTCAATTTGTTGATCAAAGATTTATTTAGTTAAGGTTCTGTTCTGTATTTAAAGCTATGTTTTAATGAGTTGAAATTAAACCAAGCTTTCATATTTATTTTCAAGTATTAATAAAATATATTTTTTTGTACTTAATGTTTCATTTGTGAGCATTTTCTATCAGTTGTGGACTAGTCTCAAGATGTCATAGAGATCCTAATGGCGTTGCATTTGCACTGAGCAATGCTGTTACTGATAACCTAAAGACAGATATCTGAGTGACAACTTCCATCGGTGATTAGGGGACACTGGGGGCAATTGTAAAAGTGTATTTTGCTCAGAGACCCCTTGAAGTAGGCCAGTTATGTTTTTATCATAAGGGAAAGAGGCGGATACCTAGTCAGTTGTACAACTGGATGCCTTCAACTGAAATGTGTCTTCCTCATTTAACCCTCTGAATCAGAGAGGTGCGGGGGGGCTGCCTTAATCAACATCCACGTCTTCGGCGCCCGGGGGAACAGTGGGTTAACTGCCTTGCTCTGGCTGCTTGGCTCATGCTCATTTTAACACTGCGTTACTTTTGTCCCCAACCCAGCAGCCATGACAATGTGCCTAGCAAGAGACTACAAGAGTGACATGTCAGTAACCATGTTTCTGTCACATGGTGGAAAAGTGATGGTTTCTTTTGGATCTGGGTTGAGCAGGCTCAGTGGAGTTGAGACCAGAACATTTAATAGATATTTAATAGTCATGGTTCCATTAGGTTTGGAATGTACTGTTCCTCTTTCTAGTTACAGTGACTGTTCTCTGGCTCAGGAACACATCTGAAACCATTGCAAGTTATTCAAACCACAAACAAACCGAAAACACAAGAACCAAAAAGGGGACACAGGAGGTAACGCAGCCCTGGGGGCCAGGTTTCTGATTTTCATTTATTTAAATCCAAAGTATACAGTGCCAATCATTGTCAGGATAGAATGTACAATGAACCTATAGATGATGGTAGTCTGGGTTATCTTCATCACCTGCTGTATAGACTTGAGGAAATAGATGGTGAAAGGGAAGGCTTATGGCCAGGTTTAGGATTTTCAACAATTTGATCCAATTTGATGATTTTGAAAGATAACCAATTCAATACTTTAAAATGGGAGAAATAAAATATTCATTTGACAAATGTAAAAAAAAAAAAAAAACACTTTAGGCTACACACAATGTAAACAGGTGAACAACTGCTCATTTGAATAACTTTTTGTTGAATTCATCAAAGTTCCTCAAAGCCTATGGGATGCAGGGTGAAGATATCATAATTTGTTAAGGTGATCATTTGTGTTAAATACTAACTAAATGTAATATGTCTCATTGTTGATACAGTCCACAGTTATCTGGACATTTCTTTGTGGGACTTTGGAACAGTTTGTACTCCAGCCTTTTCCTCTTGAAAAGAAACTCTCTTTCCCCACCTAGTGGTATAGTTGGGTAATAAACCCTATTTCATTGTGCAATTCAGGTTCCATGCCGTTTTCTCAATATTTGAGAAGTTATTTTGATTATATAGTTGATGATCATGGTGACGATGATGAATAGAATGATACAATGAAGAGGATGACGATGATCATTTTATCCATAGGATAATAACACATAGAATTAATGCAAAGTAATGCACAGAATTTGGCCTTCAGTGACCCATACATTTTTTTGGGGGGGGGGGGGGGTTTCCCACCTTGTGAATGTTTTAGTGTATATACCTCACCCCATCCCCTCTGAGGATGTTGACTGACTCCAGCACTTCCTGGTTCTGTCAGCAGCTGTGCTGTTCTCTGCAGTGATAGGTCCATCTGACATGAATGTGTGTCAGATGGCCAGTGACAATACCACTACTACTACTGCTGCAACTGCGGCTGCCTCCCTCTGCACTGCTCTCAATTATCTGAGTGAGAGAAAGAGAGAGAGAGAGAGAGAGAGAGAGAGAGAGAGAGAGAGAGGGGAAAAGGAGGGCAGGCCAAATAAAGCCATAGGTGCTTGTGCTGCTGGGAGAGGAGTGCCTGTTAGCATGCTATAAATACTTGATGCATCTGGAGGTTCAGGGTTGGCTACTGTCTGGGTCTCAGCAGACCAGATCACAGGCTATGTTGATCTAGTGATTTATAGAATTACTGATTTATTGGACTGGGACAGGGATTGGACCATCCCGGAGGTGACAGGCCATCATGCCCAGGATAGACGTGGATGTGAAGCTGGACTTTAAAGATGTCCTGTTCAGACCCAAGAGAAGCAGCCTGAAGAGCAGGTCAGAGGTAAGGAGAGGATGGGTTATTATAAACCAGCCTTTATAGCTGCTGTTGTAGATGTCTAATGAGTTTTGCCTTGTTAGCACAGAAACGTGAAAGGTGGAGCCATGGTGGACTCCCAAGGGGACCAAGAACATTAAGTCTTATGTACAATGTTCAAATCTACGTTGAATCACAAATGACATACTAACTAGCCCAAGCCAGCTGTGTTGGGTTGGTCAGTTGTGGAGGGTCAGTGGTGAAAGAGATACCATAGGATTCCATCTAGAACTGGTGACGTAGAGGATATCTGTGTAGAACATACTCTGGTTCCTTAGCCTGCTACAGCAGAGCACAGTAACCTCCCCTGTGTGTGTGTGGAGGTCACCTTCCCATAGCAAGGCTGGAATGTGCGTGTGTGTGCGCCTGTGCGTGCATGCTTGTGTGTGTTTGACTCTGCATGTTGGTCTTTGTGTGTGTGTGTGTGTGTGTGTGCATACGTCAATGTGTGTGTGTCTTTGTGCCTTCTCCCACTGCCTGCCTGGCACAGAGTTCACAATGTTCTGCCTGGCTAGCACCTGTCAACACCTATACCGCTATGTAATGACATGAGAGACATGACAAGAGACATGAAATGGCGTGATATGACACATGAAATGGCGTGATATGACACATGAAATGGCGTGATATGACACATGACACGGCGTGATATGATACATGACACACTGCGTTAAACGCTAACTAAATGGAATATGCCTCATTGTTGACAACAATCCACAGGCCGTTATTAGGACATTTGTGGCTGTTCCACAGCCTTTTTTTCAGGTAAGATACCAAAAATAATAATTTATAGTTGAATGAACATATGAGACAAATAGAGCAAACCCATCTCTTTAAGTTGGCTGAATTTTCTTCCTCCGTTTTCTCATATTAGAGCTTTTGTTGGGCCTACTAACAAAGTTCAGGTAACACTTTGAAACTGAAACAAGGCTTTGGAACCAGTTACTGAATAATGATTGGTTGAAAAAACTAGATTTGTGGGTGTTTCTATTTTATATATATATTTTTTTACAGAACATGACATGAGAGTCAGCCTTGCACCGTATTCCCATATGGCACTAGATTCCCTATATAGTGCACTTCTTTTGACCAGGGCCCATAGGGGACACTGAGTGTGACACTGAGTGTGCATCCCAAATGGCACCCTATTCCCTATATAATGCACCATAGGGCTCTCAAAAGTAGAGTACTATATAGGGAATAGGGTGCCATTTGGGATGTAGACAGAGACACTGTTAATCTGTTCTGTCCTACATCTGAAGTTCTAGTTGATTATTTTTTTTAATGATTTACCCAGACAGGCTGATTCAGGGTGAACCCAGACAGGCTGATTCAGGCTGATTCACAGACAGGCTGATTCAGGCTGATTCACAGTGAACCCAGACAGGCTGAGCTTCAGACTGATTCCTGATTAACCCAGACAGACAGGCTGATTCATGGTGAACACAGGCAGGCTGATTAAGGCTGATTCATGATGGACCCATTCAGGCTGATTCATGATGAACCCAGGCAGGCTGATTCAGGCTGATGTATGGTGAACCCAGGCAGGCTGATGCTCAGGCTGATTCATGATGAACCCAGGCAGGCTGAGGCAGGCTGATGTATGGTGAACCCAGGCAGGCTGATGCTCAGGCTAATTCATGATGAACCCAGGCAGGCTGATGCTCAGGCTGATTCATGATGAACCCAGGCAGGCTGAGGAAACAATGAGACATCATCATCAGAGGATTGAGATCAAGGCTTTTTGTTTATGTGTCGTTTTACTGTAGTTGGCACAATATTATGCTTTTAGCATACGGCCATACACTCACTAGCAGCCATTGGTTCGTTGATTAGTAATTGAATTAGATTGAAGGATGGATAATAGGTTATCTGTTGCCACCATTGTCATACATGTTATCCCAGATGGAGAGACGTCTCGGGGAGAAATATGAACATGAATATGATGAATATTTTTTAATCTACTTCAATACCAGTGTTCTAACTTATTTAAACCCTCAAACAGTTTCAATACAGGTCGTCACTCTGGGGTCAAACCCAGCAAACATCACCTGTATGTTATACATTACCACAACTTAACTGGTCTTCCCAATCCTCTCATGTTATGTCAACTGTCCTGACTTCAGGCAGTTTACCCACAACTCCTAGTGCTAAATGCCTGTGTGGTTTCCTCTTCGATTCCTCCTTTTTATGATGTGCATTTCTACCTTTTGGTGTTTCGAAAGGCGTTCATGAATAAAATGTGTGATTTATTGGCTTGCGTCCCAAATGGCACCCTCTGTTCTCTATGTAGTGCACATAGGGCTCTGGTCAGAAGTAGTGCACTATATAGGGAATAGGGTCCCATTTGGGATACACTTTGATTATTTATTGTTACTGTGCTCCCCTCCTCACAGGTGGACCTACGGAGGACGTTCACGTTCCGTAATTCCAAGCAGAGTTACCATGGCATCCCCATCATCGCTGCCAACATGGACACCACGGGCACCTTTGAGATGGCACAGGTCCTCAGCAAGGTAAGCACTGTACCGTTTGGGATTGTGCATTCCAAATGGCACTCTATTCCCAAATGGCACTCTATTCCCAAACGGCACTCTACTCCCAAATGGCACTCTATTCCCAAATGGCACCTTATTCCCAAATGGCACCTTATTCCCAAATGGCACCTTATTCCCAAACGGCACCCTATTCCCAAATGACGGCACCCTATTCCCAAATGACAGCACCCTATTCCAAATGATGGCACCCTATTCCCAAATGGCACCTTATTCCCAAACGGCACCCTATTCCCAAACGGCACCCTATTCCCAAACGGCACCCTATTCCCAAATGGCACCCTATTCCCAAATGGCACCCTATTCCCAAATGACGGCACCCTATTCCCAAACGGCACCTTATTCCCAAACGGCACCCTATTCCCAAACTGCACCCTATTCCCACAGGGCTCTGGTCAATAGTCAAATCAAATTGATTTTCAAATAGTCTGGGTAGCCATTTGATTAGCTGGTCAGGAGTTTCATGGCTTGGGCATAGAAGCAATTTAGGAGCCGCTTGGACCTAGACTTTGCGCTCCGGTACCGCTTGCCGTGCGGTAGCAGAGAGAACAGTCTATGAATAGAGTGGCTGGAGTCTTTGACAATTTTTAGGGCCTTCCTCTGACCACATCTGGTATAGAGATCCCGGATGGCAGGAATCTTGGCCCCAGTGATGTACTGGGCCGTTCGCACTACACTCTGTAGTGCCTTGCAGTCGGAGGCCAAGCAGTTGCCATACCAGGCAGTGATACAACCCATCAGGATGCTCTCGATGGTGCAGCTGTAAAACCTTTTGAGGATCTGAGAACCCATGCCAAATCTTTTCAGTCTCCTGAGGGGGAATAGGTTTTTTTCATGCCCTCTTCACAACTGTCTTGGTGTGCTTGAGCCATGTTAGTTTGTTGGTGATGACGCCAAGGAACTTGAAGCTCTCAACCTGCTCCACTACAGCCCCGTCGATGAGAATGGGAGCGTGCTCAGTCCTCCTTTTCCTGTAGTCCACAATCATCTCCTTTGTCTTGGTCACGTTGAGGGAGAGGTTGTTGTCCTTGCACCACACGATCAGGTCTCTGACCTCCTCCCTATAGGCTGTCTCATCGTTGTTGGTGATCAGGCCTACCTCTGTTGTGTCATCAGCAAACTTAATGATGGTGTTGGAGTTGCCATATGAGACACACACCTGGTGTGGTCATTAGAAACACTGCTGGACACATGCCATGGTAAGGATCAGGGAGTTACTACTGACCACGTGATCAGACCAGGACACATGCCATGGTAAGGATCAGGGAGTTTCTACTGACCACGTGATCAGACCAGAACACATGCCATGGTAAGGATCAGGGAGTTACTACTGACCACGTGATCAGACCAGGACACATGCCATGGTAAGGATCAGGGAGTTTCTACTGACCACGTGATCAGACCTGGACACATGCCATGGTAAGGATCAGGGAGTTACTACTGACCACGTGATCAGACCAGGACACATGCCATGGTAAGGATCAGGGAGTTTCTACTGACCACGTGATCAGACCTGGACACATGCCATGGTAAGGATCAGGGAGTTACTACTGACCACGTGATCAGACCTGGACACATGCCATGGTAAGGATCAGGGAGTTACTACTGACCACGTGATCAGACCTGGACACATGCCATGGTAAGGATCAGGGAGTTACTACTGACCACGTGATCAGACCTGGACACATGCCATGGTAAGGATCAGGGAGTTACTACTGACCACGTGATCAGACCAGGACACATGCCATGGTAAGGATCAGGGAGTTTCTACTGACCACGTGATCAGACCTGGACACATGCCATGGTAAGGATCAGGGAGTTTCTACTGACCACGTGATCAGACCTGGACACGTGCCATGGTAAGGATCAGGGAGTTACTACTGACCACGTGATCAGACCTGGACACATGCCATGGTAAGGATCAGGGAGTTACTACTGACCACGTGATCAGACCAGGAAAAACTCCAGTGGTTCTGTTGTTTCTCTGTCAACAACAACAACAACAAGTCCAGTCATCCCCAGGTCTGCTTCAGTGAAGTCTTGACAACCTGATGACCTGTGAAAGGGTTGACAGGGTGATGACCTGTGAAAGGGTAGCCGGGGTGATGACCTGTGAAAGGGTTGCCAGGGTGATGACCTGTGAAAGGGTAGCCGGGGTGATGACCTGTGAAAGGGTTGCCAGGGTGATGACGTGAAAGGTCAGTTGCCAGAGGACTAAGTAACGCTGTGAATTTCCGTTCTTCTTGTTTCTCTACATTCTCCTCTAGCAAACTCTCTTTACCGCCATGCAGAAGCACTACACTGTGGAGGAGTGGAAGGCTTTTGCAGCCAAGTTTCCAGAATGTTTGGAGGTTTGTAATAATCCTCGACAACAATGTTTGGAGGACAGCTAGAATTGTCTTCACACAGTATTTTCATGACCCCATGCAACAGTGGTGTCCTCAGGGTGTGAACAATGTATTGAATTCAGGAGTTGTTATGGAAATAGTGGGTGACCCATGGTAATGTTTCCAATGCTTATAAGAACTAGTGCTCTGATTTGTTATGGGAGTGCTTATAGTAGCACCCATAGAAGTATAATCGCTAGAACAGCCACCCCTTTACAAGTCAAGGATGCCATAATGTGTGCGCACTGGTAGCTATTTTGAGTTTCCCCCATGAGTTTACCAGTCAAATTGCCGTGGTCAGAGGCTCCAGACCCGTTCTAAGGATTCTATTTCTACGGTAGCACCTCCATCCTTCCAACCCTGGTTGTTCTCTCACACTGCTGCCCCGTCCCCCTCAGCACGTAGCGGTCAGCTCAGGCAGCGGTCAAGCCGACCTGGAGAAGCTGTGCAGCGTCCTGGAGACCGTCTCTGACATCAGATTCATCTGTCTGGACGTGGCCAACGGCTACTCTGAACACTTTGTGGAGTTTGTCAAAACCGTCAGGGGGAGGTTTCCCCAACACACTATCATGGTGAGGCCGTTCCATCAAGTTAACACAGCTGAACAGCTTTTGAAGACTTCATTTGCTTATGTCGTTTTAATTACTGCAAATATTCTTACATGTGCAATGTGATGTGCCATGCAATGTTAAACTATCACCTGTTTGGTAGTTAGTTGGTTTGGTAGCTGTATAGGGATTCTAAATGCTATGACTATGTCTGCCTGTGTGTCTGCCTGTGTGTCTGTCTGTGGTCAGGCTGGCAACGTGGTGACTGGAGAGATGGTGGAGGAGCTGATCCTGGCAGGAGCTGACATCATTAAAGTGGGTATTGGGCCAGGTGGGTCTGTTACTCTGGTACTCTGTTACTATGTCTGATACTCTGCCTGTTACTCTGTATGTTACTATGTTACTCTGTCTGTTACTCTGGTACTCCATCTGTTACTCTGTCTGTTACTCTGTCTGTTACCCCGTCGGTTACTCTGGTACTCCGCCTGTTACTCTGTCTGTTACTATGTCTGTTACTCCGACTGTTACTCTGGCTGTTACTCTGTCTGTTACTCTGTTACTCTGTCTGTTACTCTGTTACTCTGTCTGTTACTCTGTATGTTACTCTGTATGTTACTCTGGTACTCTGTCTGTTACTCTCTTACTCTGTCTGTTACTTTGTCTGTTACTCCGTATGTTACTCTGTCCGCTACTCTGCCTGTTACTCCGCCGGTTACTCTGTCGGTTATTCTGTCTGTTACCTTGTTACTCTATGTTACTATGTTACTCTGTCTGTTACTCTATGTTACTATGTTACTCTGTCTGTTACTCTATGTTACTATGTTACTCTGTCTGTTACTCTGTCTGTTACTCTGTCTGTTACTCTGTCTGTTACTCTATGTTACTATGTTACTCTGTCTGTTACTCTGTCTGTTACTCTGTCTGTTACTCTATGTTACTATGTTACTCTGTCTGTTACTCTGTCTGTTACTCTATGTTACTATGTTACTCTGTCTGTTACTCTGTCTGTTACTCTGTCTGTTACTCTATGTTACTATGTTACTCTGTCTGTTACTCTGTCTGTTACTCTATGTTACTATGTTACTCTGTCTGTTACTCTGTCTGTTACTCTATGTTACTATGTTACTCTGTCTGTTACTCTGTCTGTTACTCTATGTTACTATGTTACTCTATGTTACTATGTTACTCTGTCTGTTACTCTGTCTGTTACTCTATGTTACTATGTTACTCTGTCTGTTACTCTGTCTGTTACTCTGTCTGTTACTCTATGTTACTATGTTACTCTGTCTGTTACTCTGTCTGTTACTCTATGTTACTATGTTACTCTGTCTGTTACTCTGTCTGTTACTCTATGTTACTATGTTACTCTGTCTGTTACTCTGTCTGTTACTCTATGTTACTATGTTACTCTATGCTACTATGTTACTCTGTCTGTTACTCTGTCTGTTACTCTGTCTGTTACTCTATGTTACTATGTTACTCTGTCTGTTACTCTGTCTGTTACTCTATGTTACTATGTTACTCTATGTTACTATGTTACTCTGTCTGTTACTCTGTCTGTTACTCTATGTTACTATGTTACTCTGTCTGTTACTCTGTCTGTTACTCTATGTTACTATGTTACTCTGTCTGTTACTCTATGTTACTATGTTACTCTATGTTACTATGTTACTCTGTCTGTTACTCTATGTTACTATGTTACTCTGTCTGTTACCTTGTTACTCTGTTACTCTGTCTGTTACTCTATGTTACTATGTTACTCTGTCTGTTACTCTGTCTGTTACTCTATGTTACTATGTTACTCTGTCTGTTACTCTGTCTGTTACTCTATGTTACTATGTTACTCTATGTTACTATGTTACTCTGTCTGTTACTCTGTCTGTTACTCTATGTTACTATGTTACTCTGTCTGTTACTCTGTCTGTTACTCTGTCTGTTGCTCTGTCTGTTACTCTGTCTGTTACTCTATGTTACTATGTTACTCTGTCTGTTACTCTGTATGTTACTCTATGTTACTATGTTACTCTGTCTGTTACTCTGTCTGTTACTCTAGCACCCTCTTCCCTACATAGTGCACTATAAGTAGAGCACTATATGGAGTCATGAGTTCACCAGGGCTCCCTTCAAGAGAGAGAAATAGTTCAGCTGAGTGCATTCAGCTCCTGACAAACTGACACGTCATGATTCCCCTCTAGGTTCTGTGTGTACGACGCGTATTAAGACGGGAGTGGGATACCCCCAGCTCAGTGCTGTCATCGAGTGTGCAGACTCCGCCCACGGCCTGAAGGGTCACATCATCTCAGTGAGTGACCTCTGACCTCAAGAACCTTCTGACATTCTGACCTCTTGGGTCAGATTCAGGAGGGTGCAACGCACCTGCACAATACATGTATCTACACAACATTTATATCTGAACGAACCCAGGGGTTAAAGGTGCTGGAGCTCGGGTTACGCCTGGCTTTCCCTTTGAGAGATTAAACCACTGAACGTTCCACAATGTTTGCTCAATATGTTTTGTTTTATCTCACCAGGATGGCGGCTGCAGCTGTCCTGGCGATGTGGCTAAGGCATTTGGTGAGTCCTGGTTTGATAAATCATACTATCATAGTGACATTGTGTGTGTCCTATTCTCTATAGGGCCTGGTCATAGTAGTGCACTATATTGGTAATAGGATGCATTTGGAACGCATGCATTGTGTTGTGTCACTCAAAGATACTGCCTTGCCTGCCCCTCTCTCAACAGGGTTGTGTGTGTGTGTGTGTGTGTGTGATTCTAGGCGCTGGAGCTGATTTTGTGATGCTGGGGGGCATGCTGGCTGGCCACGACCAGTGTGCCGGGGAGGTCATTGAGAAGAATGGCAGAAAGGTCAAGCTGTTCTATGGGATGAGCTCTGACACGGCCATGAAGAAACATGTCGGGGGAGTGGCAGAGTACAGGTCAAATAATACTCATTTAGTGGGTGCTTATATCTGTCCTGTTTTACACATATGAATTGGAATTTTTTATTTTTGGGGGGGGCATATCCCACTCTCCCTGAGACGCCATCGGAGAGTGAGGTCACAGCCAGGGCCCTGGAGAAATTAGTGTTAAGTGCCTTGCTCAAGGGCCCTTCAGCAGATTGTTTTCACCTTGCCGGGGCTTCAAAGTAGCAACCTTACGGTTAATGGCCCAATGATCTAACTGCTAGGCCAGTGGTTCCCAGCCTTCTTCGGTTACTGTGCCACCAACTGAATTTAGCTCTGCCTGGAGTACCCCTGAAGTACCCCCTCGTGCATTTTACCAGGAGGCCTATGGTCTCATGAGTCTTCTCAAGTACCCCCGGGGGTCCTTGTACCCCTGGTTGGGAACCCCTGCAATAGCCTACCTTCCGCCCACACTATATAAATACAGTATCCTTTCAGTTTTTATGACTAACTAACTTACAAGCAAGAACACACATTTTCTTCACAAAATGTTCATTTAGTAGTTAGCTCTAGTCTATTTAGTACAAAACTGTTGATGATGTCGAAGACTAAGAAATCAATGTGCCTGATCAACCCAATGGAAAGACCATAGATTTATTGACACGTTTTCCCCTCTTCCTCAATCCCTCCATACCCCTCTCCTCCTCCTCCTGCAGAGCGTCAGAGGGCAGGACGGTGGAGGTACCGTACAGGGGGGATGTAGAGGCCACCATCAGGGACATTCTGGGTGGTCTGCGCTCCACCTGCACCTACGTAGGAGCTGCCAAACTGAAGGAGCTCAGTCGCAGGACCACCTTTATCAGAGTCACACAGCAGGCCAGCCACATGTTCACATAGTAGTAAATAGACGGACGGACGGACAGACAGACATGATCTTTCTTGTGGCTGTTTAGCACTTCACATCTTAATGCCTGATTTAAATTGTGCTGATTTCATTTAAAATGTAAAAGTGTGAATATACAACAATATTTATGTAAATGCATCAGTTACTTTCCCTGTACACAGTAGACAGAAAGAGGAGAAACAGAGAGAAATACCAACCTGGACTCAGGGGTAGACGTAACATAGTAAACTTATATCCGTGACACTCCAATTAGTATGATATGTAACGTTTGGCATGGTATTCTTTTGTGGATGTCCATCTTCCATTTCGTCGGATATGTTACGAATTATAATTCGTACAATATGTTACGAATTTTCAAAACGTATGATATGTTATGAATTCTAATTTGTTGAGGCTAAGGTTATCTAGGTGTCTAGGTGGCTAACGCTAATGTTAGCTAGGTGGCTAATGTTAGCCAGGTTAGGGATTAAGGTTAGGAGTTAGGTTTAAGTTAGGGTTAGGGGATGGGTTAGCTAACATGCTAAGTAGTTGCAAAAAATTGGTAAGTAGTTTCAAAGTTGCTAATTAGCTAAAATGATCAAATTGTCTGTGATGTTATTCAAACACACAGCCTTTGTGTTGCTTGATGTTCACGTTTTACACCTACCCATCCACCCTGTCCAACCACCCTACTTTCGTTTTTTGTCTTAAGTAACCTTCTGTCTTATGTAACCATACCAAATGTAACATATCATACTAAATTGAGTGTTTCAGAATTTGTATTTACATTTACTATGTTACGTGTAGTCTATGAGACCAGGCTGGAAAAACAGAGCACTAGAGTATGTTACGTGTAGTCTATGAGACCAGGCTGGAAAAAACAGAGTGCTAGAGTATGTTACGTGTAGTCTATGAGACCAGGCTGTAAAAAACAGAGCACTAGAGTATGTTACGTGTAGTCTATGAGACCAGGCTGGAAAAACAGAGCACTAGAGTATGTTACGTGTAGTCTATGAGACCAGGCTGGGAAAAACAGAGCACTAGAGTATGTTACGTGTAGTCTATGAGACCAGGCTGGAAAAAACAGAGCACTAGAGTATGTTACGTGTAGTCTATTACATTTACATTTTAGTCATTTAGCAGACGCTCTTATCCAGAGCGACTTACAGTAGAGTGCATACATTGCATACATTTTATTACATTTTTTACATACTGAGACAAGGATATCCCTACCGGCCAAACCCTCCCTAACCCGGACGACGCTATGCCAATTGTGCGTCGCCCCACGGACCTCCCGGTTGCGGCCGGCTGCGACAGAGCCTGGGCGCGAACCCAGAGACTCTGGTGGCGCAGCTAGCACTGCGATGCAGTGCCCTAGACCACTGCGCCACCCGGGAGGCACATGAGTCTATGAGACCAGGCTGGGAAAAACAGAGTGCTAGAGTATGTTACGTGTAGTCTATGAGACCAGGCTGGGAAAAACAGAGCGCTAGAGTATGTTACGTGTAGTCTATGAGACCAGGCTGGAAAAAACAGCGCACTAGAGTATGTTACGTGTAGTCTATGAGACCAGGCTGGAAAAACAGAGCACTAGAGTATGTTACGTATAGTCTATGAGACCAGGCTGGAAAAACAGAGCACTAGAGTATGTTACGTGTAGTCTATGAGACCAGGCTGGAAAAACAGAGCACTAGAGTATGTTACGTGTAGTCTATGAGACCAGGCTGGAAAAACAGAGCACTAGAGTATGTTACGTGTAGTCTATGAGACCAGGCTGGAAAAACAGAGCACTAGAGTATGTTACGTGTAGTCTATGAGACCAGGCTGGAAAAACAGAGCACTAGAGTATGTTACGTGTAGTCTATGAGACCAGGCTGGAAAAACAGAGCGCTAGAGTATGTTACGTGTAGTCTATGAGACCAGGCTGGGAAAAACAGAGCACTAGAGTATGTTACGTGTAGTCTATGAGACCAGGCTGGAAAAACAGAGCACTAGAGTATGTTACGTGTAGTCTATGAGACCAGGCTGGAATAACAGAGCACTAGAGTATGCTACGTGTAGTCTATGAGACCAGGCTGGAATAACAGAGCACTAGAGTATGCTACGTGTAGTCTATGAGACCAGGCTGGAATAACAGAGCACTAGAGTAAGCAGCTGCTCTGTTGCTCCTCTTGAAAGATGGATGAAAGACAGATGAGCCAGTTAAAAGACAGGATTTCAGTTGACTCTGTTATTTATTATTCTGATAATACAGAGACAATACATTTGTTCATGTTCTTTTGTGTTTCTTTAAACAAATTTTTTCAAATCTAAATTAAATGTTTAAAAAAATTACAACTGAAATATTTTGTCCATAAACCTGCAAAAACTCTCCTAAGAAAGAGACCATAGATCATACAGAACATATTGGAGTATATCCTACAAATTAAACCGTAATACCACAGTTATAAAAGCAACTTTGAAGTCTTCTATTCCTCTTGTTTCCTGTTTCCTGTTGTACATAAATGTATCTTACATATGAGGTACACAGAAAAGTTATTTCACAACCTTTTTTTGGGGTTGCGGACCAATGCATGAACATTTTTTAAATGACAGATTGTACAATAATAACAATGATCCTATTTTGTATAATATCTACAACAATGTTTATATTTTAGCACATACATATCTCAGGGGAAAACAGTCAATGGGCGGCGTCTGTTTCTCTGCCAGTTCACCTGATTATTGGCAAGATGCAAACAACAGTCTAATAATCTCTATTCATTCTATTCTCTGTCTCCCTCTCTCCCTCCTCTCTCTCCCTCCTCTCTCTCTCAATGAATTTGAAAATATCCAATTGCTTTCTTTGATGATAAACAGTTTTATGATAATCAGACACACACACACACACACACACACACACAATTCCTGAGTTCTGTAAACTACTTTATTTTGGCTATAAGAAATGTTTTAAATAATATAATTTTAAATTGAAAGAAAAGAGAGACACCTGTGAGAATTCAGTCTAAAGTAAGTTGGGTACACATGGGTGGGTAGTGAGGCCAGGTAGTTACAGAATGTAGAGAAATGTCCACATGCATGTGCACAGGTTCATCTACTGCTGAACCAATGGCACTGGTCCACTGTTGAACCAATGGCACTGGTCCACTGCTGAACCAATGGCACTGGTCCACTGCTGAACCAATGGCACTGGTCCATAATCACTGATGATCTTGACTCTAGCTTCTTCACTTGATAGTACCATGATTACTCTGATTTGCCTGAATTAAAAGTATGAAAATATACATTTTAATGATTCATGTCATGTGAAGATACAATGTATTCTCAGGTGACATATTGCAAGTTGAGGTTTGAGTTTTACATGGGATGTCATTCATACAAATAACTGATGAAAGTGAATCAGAGACATTTTAGAGGGTCATTGGGCTGTAATGATTTAACATGGAAAAACACAAACCTATAATTCAGGTGTTGCACATACAACACAATTACAACTAAGTTAATTGGACAGGTTCACTATGCCTGTAGTTCAATGTCAGTGGCTCTCCCTCCACCACCTAAAACATTGTATAACGTCCAGAAGAACCACTGTAAAACGTTGTATAACATCCAGAAGAACCACTGTAAAACGTTGTATAATGTCCAGAAGAACCACTGTACAACGTTGTATAACGTCCAGAAGAACCACTGTAAAACGTATAACGTCCAGAAGAACCACTGTAAAACGTTGTATAACGTCCAGAAGAACCACTGTAAAATGTTGTATAACATCCAGAAGAACCACTGTAAAACGTTGTATAACGTCCAGAAGAACCACTGTAAAACGTGTAACGTCCAGAAGAACCACTGTAAAACGTTGTATAACATCCAGAAGAACCACTGTAAAACATTGTATAACATCCAGAAGAACCACTGTAAAACGTTGTATAACGTCCAGAAGAACCACTGTAAAACGTATAACGTCCAGAAGAACCACTGTAAATGTTGTATAACGTCCAGAAGAACCACTGTAAAACGTTGTATAACGTCCAGAAGAACCACTGTAAAACGTTGTATAACGTCCAGAAGAACCACTGTAAAACGTTGTATAACATCCAGAAGAACCACTGTAAAACGTTGTATAACATCCAGAAGAACCACTGTAAAACGTTGTATAGCGTCCAGAAGAACCACTGTAAAACGTTGTATAACGTCCAGAAGAACCACTGTAAAACATTGTATAACGTCCAGAAGAACCACTGTAAACGTTGTATAATGTCCAGAAGAACCCCTGTAAAACGTTGTATAACATCCAGAAGAACCACTGTAAAACGTTGTATAACATCCAGAAGAACCACTGTAAAATGTTGTATAACATCCAGAAGAACCACTGTAAAACGTTGTATAACATCCAGAAGAACCACTGTAAAACGTTGTATAACATCCAGAAGAACCACTGTAAAACGTTGTATAACGTCCAGAAGAACCACTGTAAAACGTTGTATAACGTCCAGAAGAACCACAGAAAGCCCCCGATAAAAGGTGAAGTAGAACTCACTGCAGGAGAAGCTATCAGGTAACTTACAACAGCATGAAACTATCAGGTAACTTGAATAAAGCTATCAGGTAACTTGAATGAAGCTATCAGGTAACTTACAACAGTATATCTAAAACAAGAAGGGAATGTAGACATTGACATTAAATCACAAAGTATGCGTCCCAAACGGCACCCTCTTCGCTTTATAGTGCACTACATCTGATCAGAGCCCAAAGTTAGTGCACTATATAGGAAAAAGGGTGCCATTTGGGACACAACCTGGCTATCAAAGATACAACCAACCCTGTCCTGTAGACATTGGTTGATGTTCAAATCAATATCATTACTCTTTGAATTCACTTTCTGGAATATGGCCTATAACAAAATCAGACGCACCCACATTTCTGTAAACCAAAATGATTGCAACATACAGTGCCTACGGAAAGTGTTCAGACCCCTTGACTTTTTCCAAATTTTCAATCAATCTACACACAACACGCCATAATGACAAAACAAAACTGTTTTTTTGTTTTTTTTGCTAATTTATAAAAATAAAAAACAGAAATATCACGTAAGTATTCAGACCCTTTACTCAGTACTTTTTTGAAGCACCTTTGGCAGCGATTACCGCATCAAGTCTTCTGGGTATGATGCTACAAGCTTGGCACACTTGTATTTGGGGAGTTTCTCCCATTCTTCTCTGCAGATCCTCTCAAGCTCTGTCAGGTTGAATGGGGAGCGTCGCTGCACAGCTATTTTCAGGTCTCTCCAGAGATGTTCGATCGGGTTCAAGTCCAGGCTCTGGCTGGGTCACTCAAGGACATTCAGAGACTTGTCCCGAAGCCACTCCTGCATTGTCTATGCTGTGTGCTTAGGGTTGTTGTCCTGTTGGAAGGTGAACCTTCGCCCCAGTCTAAGGTCCTGAGCACTCTGGAGCAGGTTTTCATCAAAGATCTCCCTGTACTTTGCTCCGTTCATCTTTCCCTCGATCCTGACTAGCCTCCCAGTTCCTGCTGCTGAAAAACATCCCCACAGCATGATGCTGCCACCACCATGCTTCCCCGTAGGGATGGTACCAAGTTTCCTCCAGACGTGATGCTTGGCATTCAGGCCAACAAGTTTAATCTTGATTTCATCATGTTTCTCATGGTCAGAGTCCTTTAGGTGCCTTTTGGCAAACTCCAAGCGGGCTGTCATGTGCCTTTTACTGAGGAGTGGCTTACGTCTGGCCACTCTACCATAAAGGCCTGATTGGTGGAGTGCTGCAGAGATGGATGTCCTTCTGGAAGGTTCTTCCATCTCCACAGAGGAACTCTGGAGCTCTGGCAGAGTGACCATCGGGTTTTTATTTATTTATTTCACCTTTATTTAACCAGGTAGGCTAGTTGAGAACAAGTTCTCATTTACAACTGCGACCTGGCCAAGAATAAACTAAAGCAGTTCGACACATACAACAAGACAGAGTTACACATGGAATAAACAAACATACAGTCAATAATACAATAGAAAAAATCTATATACAGTGTGTGCAAATGAGGTAAGATAAGGGAGGTAAGGCAATAAATAGGCCATGGTGGCGAAGTAATCACAATATACCAATTAAACACTGGAGTGATTGATGTGCAGAAGATGAATGTGCAAGTAGAGATACTGGGGTGCAAAGGAGCAAGATAAATAAATAAATACAGTATGGGGATGAGGTAGTTGGACGGACTATATTACAGATGGGCTATGTACAGGTGAAGTGATCTGTGAGCTGCTCTGACAGCTGGTGCTTAAAGTTAGTGAGGGAGATATGAGTCTCCAGCTTCAGTGATTTTTGCAGTTCTTTCCATTCATTGGCAGCAGAAAACTGGAAGGAAAGGCGGCCAAAGGAGGAATTTGCTTTGGGGGTGACTAGTGAGATATACCTGCTGGGGCGTGTGCTATGGGTGGGTGCTGCTATGGCGACCAGTGAGCTGAGGTAAGGCGGGGCTTTACCTAGCAGAGACTTGTAGATGACCTGGAGCCAGTGGGTTTGGCGACGAGTATGAAGCGAGGGCCAGCCAACGAGAGCATACAGGTCGCAGTGGTGGGTAGTATATGGGGCTTTGGTGACAAAACGGATGGCACTGTGATAGACTGCATTCAATTTGTTAGGTAGAGTGTTGGAGGCTATTTTGTAAATGACATTGCCGAAGTCGAGGATCGTTAGGATAGTCAGTTTTACGAGGGTAAGTTTGGCAGCATGAGGGAAGGAGGCTTTGTTGCGAAATAGGAAGCCGATTCTAGATTTAATTTTCTATTGGAGATGCTTAATATGAGTCTGGAAGGAGAGTTTACAGTCTAACCAGACACCTAGGTATTTGTAGTTGTCCACAGTCAGAACTGTCCAGAGTAGTGATGCTGGACGGGCGGGCAGGTGCGGGCAACAATCGGTTGAAGAGCATGCATTTAGTTTTACTTGCATTTAAGAGCAGTTGGAGGCAACGGAAGGAGAGTTGTATGGCATTGAAGCTCGTCTGGAGGTTAGTTAACACAGTGTCCAAAGAAGGGCCAGAAGTATACAGAATGGTGTCATCTGCGTAGAGGTGGATCAGAGAATCACCAGTAGCAAGAGCGAAATCATTGATGTATACAGAGAAGAGAGTCGGTCCGAGGATTGAACCCTGTGGCACCCCCATAGAGACTGCCAGAGGTCCAGACAACAGGACCTCCGATTTGGCACACTGAACTCTATCAGAGAAGTAGTTGGTGAATCAGGCGAGGCAGTAATTTGAGAAACCAAGGCTGTTAAATCTGCCGATAAGAATGTGGTGATTGACAGAGTCGAAAGCCTTGGTCAGGTTGATGAATATGGCTGCACAGTAATGTCTCTTATCGATGGCGGTTATGATATCGTTTAGGACCTTAAGCGTGGCTGAGGTGCACCCATGACCAGCTCTGACCCAGATTGCATAGTGGAGAAGGTACGGTGGGATTCGAAATGGTCAGTAATCTGTTTGTTAACTTGGCTTTCGAAGACCTTAGAAAGGCCCCGTGTGGCTCAGTTGGTAGAGCATGGCGCTTGCAACGCCAGGGTTGTGGGTTCGATTCCCACGGGGGGCCAGTACAAAAAAAAAAAAAATATGAATGTATGTACTTGTAAGTCGCTCTGGATAAGAGCGTCTGCTAAATGACTTAAATGTAAATGTAAAAGCAGGGTAGGATAGATATAGGTCTGTAGCAGTTTGGGTCTAGAGTGTCTCCCCCTTTGAAGAGGGGGATGATCGTGGCAACTTTCCAATCTTTGGGAATCTCAGACAATAGGAAAGAGAGGTTGAACAGGCTAGTAATAGGGGTTGCAACAATTTCGGGAAAGATAATTTTAGAAAGAGAGGGTCCAGATTGTCTAGCCCGGCTGATTTGTAGGGGTCCAGATTTTACAGCTCTTTCAGAACATCAGCTATCTGGATTTGGGTGAAGGAGAAATGGGGGAGGCTTGGGCGAGTTGCTGTTGGGGGTACCGGGCAGTTGACAGTGGTAGGGGTAGCCAGGTGGAAAGCATGGCCAGCCGTAGAGAAATGCTTATTGAAATTCTCCATTCTAGTGGATTTATCGGTGTTGACAGTGTTTCCTAGCCTCAGTGCAGTGGGCAGCTGGGAGGAGGTGCTCTTATTCTCCATGGACTTTACAGTGTCCCAGAACTTTTTGGAGTTTGTGCTACAGGATGCAAATTTATGTTTGAAAAAGCTAGCCTTAGCTTTCCTAACTGACTGTGTATATTGGTTCCTAACTTCCCTGAAAAGTTGCATATCTCGGGGGCTATTCGATGCTAGTGCAGTACGTCACAGGATGTTTTTGTGCTGGTCAAGGGCAGTCAGGTCTGGAGTGAACCAAGGGCTATATCCGTTCCTGGTTCTACATGTTTTGAATGGAGCATGCTTATTTAAGATGGTGAGGAAGACACTTTTAAAGAATAACCAAGCATCCTCTACTGACGGGATGAGGTCAATATCATTCCAGGATACCCGGGCCAGGTCGATTAGAAAGGCCTGCACGCTGAAGTGTTTTAGGGAGCGTTTGACAGTGATGAGAGGTGGTCGTTTGACCGCAGACCCATTACGGATGCAGGCAATGAGGCAGTGATCGCTGAGATCTTGGTTGAAAACAGCAGAGGTGTATTTGGAGGGTAGGTTGGTTAGGATGATATCTATGAGGGTGCCCGTGTTTACGGATTTGGGGTTGTACCTGGTAGGTTCATTGATAATTTGTGTGACATTGAGGGCATCAAGCTTAGATTGTACGATGGCCAGGGTGTTAAGCATGTCCCAGTTTAGGTCACCTAGCAGCACGAGCTCTGAAGATAGATGGGGGGCAATCAATTCACATATGGTGTCCAGGGCACAGCTGGGGGCAGAGGGTGGTCTATAGCAGGCGGCAACAGTGAGAGAGTTGTTTCTGGAAAGGTGGATTTTTAAAAGGCTCTTGGTCACCTCCCTGAAGGCCCTTATCCCCCGATTGCTCCGTTTGGCCGGGCAGCCAGCTCTAGGAAGAGTCTCAAGGATGATGCACCTGAGATCAATTTCGAGTCTCATAGCAAAGGGTTTGAATACTTACGTAAATAAGGTATTTCTGTTTTTTAGGGGTTAAAAAATGTCTAAGAACCTGTTTCCACTTTGTCGTTATGTGGTATTGTGTGTAGATTGATGAAGATTTAAAAGAAAAATCATTTTCAGAATAAGGCTGTAACGTAACAAAATGTATGAAAAGTCAAGGGTTCTGAATACTTCAGGAATGCACTGTATACAGTATATGAGTAATCCTTTACTGCACACATTGTGGTTTTTCATTGAAACAAATATTAAAACCTATTTTTGGGGGGTTAGATTCAGGCGTTCTGTGTCATAAGGGTACTTACTACAACACCATGGAAAAGCAGATAGTGAAAGCTTTTCCCTAAACTAGTATTTCACTGCCTCTCAAACCTGATTCTGAGGTCCATTCTTCCTTGCTGTGACTGTCCTCACAACCAGAGGGTATGATCTTAACTGATCAGTTAGGCTGCTTCGGCCCATAGAATGTCCCTGGGTCCATTGTCTGGCAATCTACATGTCTATCATTCAGCATTGTATTGCCCTTTAAAGTAGCCTAACTGCACAACGTTGCCCTGAGCCAACAAAAAGAAAACTACATTTCATCACATAAAACAACGTCCTCAAATATATGGGGGGTGGGGGTTCTGATGACTGAGGGTAACGATGAGCAGTAGAGGGTTGTATTCTAACTAGGCAGGTACTATCAATTGATATAACTCATACATGCATAATTCACTTTATAGGTCAATATAGAGGAGAAATCTCATGGTTTAATCAATTCAAGCCTTTCCAGGTCAACCATCTGCTCACTACAGTATCCACTCACCGTGTTCTGGAGAGAGACTGGCCTCCCAGGCAGTGGGCCATTAACTGTGTTCTGGAGAGAGACTGGCCTCCCAGGCAGTGGGCCATTAACTGTGTTCTGGAGAGAGACTGGCCTCCCAGGCAGTGGGCCACTAACTGTGTTCTGGAGAGAGACTGGCCTCCCAGGCAGTGGGCCACTAACTGTGTTCTGGAGAGAGACTGGCCTCCCAGACAGTGGGCCACTAACTTTGTTCTGGAGAGAGACTGGCCTCCCAGGCAGTGGGCCACTAACTGTGTTCTGGAGAGAGACTGGCCTCCCAGGCAGTGGGCCACTCACTGTGTTCTGGAGAGAGACTGGCCTCCCAGGCAGTGGGCCACTAACTGTGTTCTGGAGAGAGACTGGCCTCCCAGGCAGTGGGCCACTAACTGTGTTCTGGAGAGAGACTGGCCTCCCAGGCAGTGGGCCATTAACTGTGTTCTGGAGAGAGACTGGCCTCCCAGGCAGTGGGCCACTCACTGTGTTCTGGAGAGAGACTGACCTCCCAGGTAGTGGGCCACTAACTGTGTTCTGGAGAGAGACTGACCTCCCAGGCAGTGGGCCACTAACTGTGTTCTGGAGAGAGACTGGCCTCCCAGGCAGTGGGCCATTAACTGTGTTCTGGAGAGAGACTGGCCTCCCAGGCAGTGGGCCACTCACTGTGTTCTGGAGAGAGACTGACCTCCCAGGTAGTGGGCCACTAACTGTGTTCTGGAGAGAGACTGGCCTCCCAGGCAGTGGGCCACTAACTGTGTTCTGGAGAGAGACTGGCCTCCCAGGCAGTGGGCCACTAACTGTGTTCTGGAGAGAGACTGGCCTCCCAGACAGTGGGCCACTAACTTTGTTCTGGAGAGAGACTGGCCTCCCAGGCAGTGGGCCACTAACTGTGTTCTGGAGAGAGACTGGCCTCCCAGGCAGTCGGCCACTAACTTTGTTCTGGAGAGAGACTGGCCTCCCAGGCAGTGGGCCACTAACTATGTTCTGGAGAGAGACTGGCCTCCCAGGCAGTGGGCCACTAACTGTGTTCTGGAGAGAGACTGGCCTCCCAGGCAGTGGGCCACTAACTGTGTTCTGGAGAGAGACTGGCCTCCCAGGCAGTGGGCCACTAACTGTGTTCTGGAGAGAGACTGGCCTCCCAGACAGTGGCCCACTCACTGTGTTCTGGAGAGAGACTGGCCTCCCAGACAGTGGGCCACTCACTGTGTTCTGGAGAGAGACTGGCCTCCCAGGCAGTGGGCCACTAACTGTGTTCTGGAGAGAGACTGGCCTCCCAGGCAGTGGGCCACTAACTGTGTTCTGGAGAGAGACTGGCCTCCCAGACAGTGGCCCACTCACTGTGTTCTGGAGAGAGACTGGCCTCCCAGACAGTGGCCCACTCACTGTGTTCTGGAGAGAGACTGGCCTCCCAGACAGTGGGCCACTAACTGTGTTCTGGAGAGAGACTGGCCTCCCAGACAGTGGGCCACTCACTGTGTTCTGGAGAGAGACTGGCCTCCCAGGCAGTGGGCCACTAAATGTGTTCTGGAGAGAGACTGGCCTCCCAGACAGTGGGCCAAACACAGAGACAACAAGGTTCCTTCCATATAAATAGAATCATAAAACATGTATATACAAGGTAAACGAATCCTTTCCATTAATGTGGATAGATAGATTAAACCAAACAGCACTAACAACGTTACAAACATATAAAAGTATGTTCCCTACCTCCCGTACAACACTCCAGCTCCTTCAACGACTAACATTTGACCTTCCCTCCATGGAGAGTTTGACCTGCTGAGTTATAAAAGAGGGTTTTGGCAGAGTCAAAGGGGGTTCCTCGTCCGCCCTCTCTGTCTGATCTCTCTCTGGAGCAGACCACCTCCTCTTACGACCGCAGGGTTTTTCTTTGTCTGCCTCACCCACTTCTGTCTTGAGGGGCGAAGGGGGCATGTGGCTATTCTGTTCTCTCTCTCTCATCTCTCCATTGTTTCTTCCTATCACCTCTACATTTTCTCTGTCTCTCATCTCTCCATTCCCTGAGACAGCCTGCAGGTCCGAGGTGCTCCTGGGTCCAACTCCAGCTCCGTAGACCCCTGGTCCAGATCCAGATCCTGGTCTCAGTCCAGATCCTGTCACCTGGTCCACAGAGCGGGGGACGCCCCTGTCCTCCTTATTCAGCCTGTCTGTTTTGGCCACCTGCACCAGGAAGACACTGTTGCTGCCTGCAGCATTCAAACTGTTCCTAAAGTCCTTGTCCATACTCTGACTGTCTCTCTGACCGTCTCTCTGACCGTCTCTCTGACTGTCTCTCTGACTGTCTCTCTGACCGTCTCTCTGACCGTCTCTCTGACCGTCTCTCTGACTGTTGCTCTGACTGTCTCTCTGACCGTCTCTCTGACTGTCTCTCTGACCGTCTCTCTGACTGTCTCTATGACTGTTGCTCTGACCGTCTCTCTGACCGTCTCTCTGACCGTCTCTCTGACCGTCGCTCTGACCGTCTCTCTGACCGTCTCTCTGACCGTCTCTCTGACCGTCTCTCTGACCGTCTCTCTGACCGTCTCTCTGACTGTCTCTCTGACTGTTGCTCTGACTATTTATTTGACTGTTGATTTGATCAATACTCTGACCATTACTCTGGCTATTCCCCTGACTGTTCCCTTGCCGGTTAGACTCCTGTGTGATGTCCCCAGTGTTGTGGCTGTGCCTCAGCTTGACCTCGTGACCCTGGCTGCTGTGGTTCCTCCCAGACACAGAGCCGTCGCCACCCCTCAGGCTCCTGAGGGTCAGGGAGACACACACGTCCCCAACACACAGCTTGGCACAGCTCAGCTCCAACAGCTGAGTGGTCCGGTCAGGGCAGCAGGACGACCAGCCCTGGCCGAACACAAAGAACGGGTACTCCAACAGCACCTCCACGCACACCTGCAGAGGAATACAACACACAAAGGATACACAATAAACTGTTATTGGCATAAACATAGACATTAGGATGGGGTTATGGTAGCCTGGTCTCAGATCTGTTTGTGCTCTTTTCAACACCATTGCGGTGTGAGAATGAGTGACAAGGCGTTGGCAGGGAAGTACAAACAGACTGGCACTGAGTCTAGGGGAATGGAGACAACAACAAGCTTCACTAGCTTACCTGTGCTTTGTGTTCCCCGACACCGAACTGTATGATGACAGCGTTGGGTGTCTGGCCTGTGTCGATGCGTTCCACAGTGCTGGAGTCAATCTTCAGCTCACTGCTGATCTCAGCACTCTGGATAAAGTCCTCCGTCTTCAGGTCTTCCACTCGCTTCAGCTCCCCATCCGCCAGCTGGATGATGGAGCCACGCATGAAGAACGGAGGGAGCGTGGTTGGAGAGGAGGAGGGAGAGGGGGTGGCCTGGACAGGGGCTGGAGCTAGGGCTGGAGAGGAGGAGAGGGAAGAGGAGAGAGAGGGGGAGGCCTGGACAGGGGCGGGAGCTAGGGCTAGGGCAGGGGAGGGGGACGCCACCACAGTAGCAGTTGTGTTAGACGGGATTTGGATGTGTTGGATGGGTAGTACTTGGGCCTGGAGTACAGCAGGGGCCTGGTGGTGGCTGTCCGACCCCAGCATCTCACACTTGGACAGGGACGCGGTGAGGTAGGTGTGGCGGGGGAGGGATGTGGTCGCTGGAGCCAGCTGAGAGGCGGTGGTGCTGGCCGTCCTGGCGGTCACCGAGCAGGCAGCCTCGAGGTCCGTAGTGGTGGTAACGTCACCGACTCCGTTAACGGGTATCAGGAGAGACTGGAGGGACTGGCCGTCCGGGATGACCAGGTGCTGCGGCAGGGTGGCGTAGCTGACGCCATGCTGGTTACCTGCCCTGGCGATGTAGCCGATGATTGGTGCCTGGGTGGTGGAGTACAGGCTTTGTACATGCTGGTCAGAGTGGTGGGTGGTCCGGATAACCGTGTGAGGGGCAGAAGAGACCTTCAGAGCATCAGAGGAGTTGAGGGAGGTGAAAGAGGAGGTTCTGGAGACAGGTTTCCCTAGACAGATGCCTCCTCCCTCACTGTGTATTAGTGATGGGTGGACCTGGACCTTGTCCTGCTCAGCACCACTGGTAGGGTGGGGGTGGGGGTGGGGCTGGGCGTTTGCTACCAGCACCAGGGAGGTTTGTAGTCCTGTTGAATCCTGGGTAGTGTAGTCTGCGGGAATGAGGATGTGTCGAGCTTCATATCCATGGTGAACCTGCTGATTGTTCTGGTTAGAGTAGGAGATTCCTTTGACGCCAGCACAGCTCTGTTTACCGAAACTCCTCTCCAGCTCTCCATTTAGCTGCACCACCTTCAAATCAAATCAATCTTTATTTGTCATATCCACAGGATACAGTGTAGTCTACACTGTACAATGACATGCTTACTCACAAGCTCTCCTCGCAAACAGTTCAACATCTAAAAATGTCTTCAATTTTAAAAAACGATATAAATACCTTGGTGTGTCCGCCCTCAGCTTTGTTGACCCCTAACCCATCCGCATACTGGACCAGCACCTGGGAGGGGGCGAGGGTGAGGGTGTGGGGGAGGAGGCCCATCCCAGGGTGGGTGTGGAGCTGGAGAGGCTGGAGGTGGCCCTGGGTAGGGGAGGTGACGGTCAGAGGGCTGCTGCTGTCCAGCTGGATGTACTGGTGGGTACTGGGGAAGTGGGTGGAGGTCGGCAGGGAGACGATAGTCCCTCCAACGGACACAGCCAGGTCAGACGGCAGTCCTATCTGGAGCTGGTTCTGCTGTTCACCAGCCTTAACATAACATAGTACATCATTAATCGCCCCAAAGGGGATATTTGTTCGCACCAAGCAATACATTAAAAAACACAAATAAATATATAATAATAATACTAATTAATTACACAATAAATACCAGTGTTGGGGAAGCTACTCTGAAAGTATAGTTTATCAAGCTAACAATTACTTCACTTAATGATGCATTATCATATTGAAATCTGAAATGTCATAGTCTACAAATTTCAAAAACGGATCCCAATTTAGTCTATTAAACACAAAAACAATGTTTTAAGTGAGAATTGGGCAGGTCTGACACAAACAAATAAAATAAGGAAATGATCTACCCATAATTTAGTTCAACTCCCAGCAAAATACTGCAAAATGTCGTTAACTTACTAGTTGAACTCCATGTAGTTCACTACTCCCCAACACTGATATATACGGTGCCTTCGGAAAGTATTCAGACCCCTTGACTTTTTCCACAATGGATTAAATAAAATACAAATCTGAACACAATACCCCATAATGACACAGCAAAAACAGGTTTTAATACAGTTTTGTAAATGTATAAAAATACATGTAAAAATACCTTATTTACAGAAGTATTCAGACCCTTTGCCATGAGACTCAAAATTGAGCTCAGGTGCATCCTGTTTCCATTGATCATCCTTGAGATGTTTCTACAACTTGATTGGAGTCCACCTGTGGTAAATTCAATTGATTGGACATGATTTGGAAAAGCGTACACCTGTCTATATAAGGTCCCACAGCTGACAGTGCATTTCAGAGCAAAAACCAAGCCATGAGGTCGAAGGAATTGTCCGTAGAGCTCTGAAACAGGATTGTGTAGATGCATAGATCTGGGGAAGGGTACCAAAAAATGGCTGCAGCATTGAAGGTCCCCAAAGACACAGTTGCCTCCATCATTCTTAAATGGAAGAAGTTTGGAACCACCAAGACTTCCTAGAGATGGCCGCCCGGCCAAACTGAGCAATCGGGGGAGAAGGGCCTTGGTCAGGGAGGTAACCAAGATCCCGATGGTCACTCTGACAGAGCTCCAGAGTTCCTCTGTGGAGATGGGAGAACCTTCCAGAAGGACATCCATCTCTGCAGCACTCCATCAATCAGGCCTTTATGGTAGACTGACCAGACGGAGCCACTCCTCAATAAAAGGCACATGACAGCCCGCTTGGAGTTTGCCAAAAGGCACCTAAAGGACTCTCAGACCATGAGAAACAAGATTCTCTGGTCTGATGAAACCAAGATTGAACTGTTTGACCTGAATGCCAAATGTCACGTCTGACGGAGACCTGGCACCATCCCTACAGTGAAGCATGATGGTGGCAGCATCATGCTGTGGGGAGGTTTTTCAGCGGTTGGGACTGGGAGACTAGTCAGGATCGAGGGAAAGATGAATGGAGCAAAATACAGAGAGATCTTTGATGAAAACCTGCTCCAGATAGCTGAGGACCTTAGACTGGGGCAAAGGTTCACCTTCCAACAGGACAACGACCCTAAGCACACAGGCAAGACAATGCAGCAGTGGCTTCGGGACAAGTCTCTGAATGTCCTTGAGTGGCCCAGCCAGAGCCTGGACTTGAACCCAATCAAACATCTCTGGAGAGACCTGAAAATAGCTATGCAGCGATGCTCCAATCCAACCTGACAGAGCTTGAGAGGCTCTGCAGAGAAGAATGGGAGAAACTCCCCAAATACAGGTGTACCAAGCTTGTATCGTCATACCCAGGAAGACTTGAGGTTGTAATCGCTGCCAAAGGTGCTTCGACAAAGTACTGAGTAAAGGGTCTGAATACTTGTGTTAATTTGATTTTTCTGTTTTTTATTTTGAATAAATTTGCTAAAATCAAAAATAAAACAGTTTTTGCTTTGTCATTATGGGGTATTGTGTGTAGATTGATGAGGGGGGGAAAAACCATTTAATACATTTTAGAATAAGGCTATAACGTAACAAAATGTGGAAAAAGTCAAGGGGTCTGAATACTTTCTGAATGCATACACAATAGACACACACCTTGGTGGCCTGGGAGATGAGGGCGGCGGTGTAGCAGTGGCCGTCCAGATGGTGGCGCTGTTGCCCTGTGGAGGTGGCTACACTGGTGGCAGTGGACTGGACGATCTGAGAGGAGATGTAGCCAGTGTACGGCCCCGAGCTAATGAACTGGAGGTTAGGGGCCAGCTGGGGGTACTGGATTGTCCCGCCCTGTTGGCTGAGCCCCACCCCAGTGGGGTAGACAGTGGAGAGAGAGGACAGGGGGATCGTAGACAGAGAGGTAGCAGAAGGGGAGGGGGACGAAGAGGAGGACGAGGAGACATGAAACCTGGGGCTGGGAGTTTCTGTGGATCTGCAGCGTTCGCTGGCTACATTGGCCAGCCAAGCCAGGTTCTCTGTGTGTAGGATAGTGTCTGCTGAGGCTGCAGCTGCTGCTGGTACCACCATAGGCCTCTGCTCCAGAGCCAGGATCTCAGCTGCTGCTGTTACCACCACAGGCCTCTGCTCCAGGGCTAGGATCTCACGCTTCTTTGGAGGTAGACAGCCATGGCTCCTCTCCTGGTTGGATTTCATGGTTGGTTTTCACTCTTTGTTTGTCTCTCAAGTAGGTTTTTTGAACCTACTGTTTCTCTCTCTCTTTGTCCCTATTTCTGTTTCGCTCTCTCTTTGTCCCTATCTCTGTTTCTCTCTCTCTTTGTCCCTATCTCTGTTTCTCTCTCTCTTTGTCCCTATCTCTGTTTCTCTCTCTCTTTGTCCCTATTTCTGTTTCTCTCTCTCTTTGTCCCTATCTCTGTTTCTCTCTCTCTTTGTCCCTATTTCTGTTTCTCTCTCTCTTTGTCCCTATCTCTGTTTCTCTCTCTCTTTGTCCCTATCTCTGTTTCTCTCTCTCTTTGTCCCTATTTCTGTTTCTCTCTCTCTTTGTCCCTATCTCTGTTTCTCTCTCTCTTTGTCCCTATCTCTGTTTCTCTCTCTCTTTGTCCCTATTTCTGTTTCTCTCTCTCTTTGTCCCTATTTCTGTTTCTCTCTCTCTTTGTCCCTATCTCTGTTTCTCTCTCTCTTTGTCCCTATCTCTGTTTCTCTCTCAACTTCAATTCAATTTAAGGGCTTTATTGGCATGGGAAACATCTCTCTCTCTCAGTGTTGTCGTGGGCTCTAACAGGTCTCCTTCAGGTCTTCACTGTGTGACTGTGTGTCCTGGACTCAGTAGTCTAGAGAGGGCAGAGTGACACCCGCCAGGGGACAGAGAGGACGGCTCCATGGACTTCATGAGGAATCATCTCTGACTAACCACCAGCCTCCACAACGTCCGCCAGCTGTAAATCTGGAGACAGAGAAAGCCACACAATTGTTATGTTCTAGCATGTAGAAACAACAGAGAAGAATGATGGCTGTACATTTCCAACATGCTTACAATCATCACATTCCATATTTTAATATGCGCCCCTGCAGGCATGAGATGCGGATGAGTAGAGAGTGAGAAAGAGGGGTGGACATGTAACGGGCTTGGCTTGAAGCCCTGGACATCATGGCATGAGTTTAGGCTATTTCTAGCATCAGAACTTTACTTAAATACAGAATATTTTCGGGAACAAAAAATAACATTATTAACCGATTCTCAAGATTTGAAAATAACAGTTCTGTTCCGGAACACTAGAGATCACTTTAGTTGCTGGTTCTATGTCTGTTACTTGAGTTGTTGTTGATTTTTCACAGTTTTTGGTTCTGTTTCCTGAACCGGTACCAACCCCTGCTTCAATGACTGTGAGTGGAAAAAGGTAGGTGTGAAAAGCAAGCCAGACACCAGATCCAATGACATCCTGGTTGTTGTTGATCTGTGTGTGAGTATTTATATCCATTTTTTTTACCTCTTTTTCTCCCCAATATCATGGTTTCCAATTGGTAGTTACAGTCTTGTCTCATCGCTGCAACTCCCGTACGGACTCGGGAGAGGCGACGGTCGAGAGCCGTGTGTCCTCCGAAACACAACCCAACCAAGCCGCACTGCTTCTTGACACAATGCCCATCCAACCCGGAAGCCAGCCGCACCAATGTGTTGGAGGAAACACCGTACACCTGGCGACCATGTCAGCGTGCACTGCGCCGGGCCCGCCACAGGAGTCGCTAGTGCACGATGGGACAAGGACATCCCTGCCGGCCAAACCCTCCCCTAACCCGGACGACGCTGGGCCAATTGTGCACCACCCCATGGGTCTCCCAGTCGCAGCCGGCTGCGACAGAGCCTGGACTCGAACCCAGAATCTCTAGTGGCACAGCTAACGATGCAGTACCTTAGACCACTGCGCCACTCGGGAGGCCTGTGTGTGTGTATTTATGTGCGTGCGTGCGTGTGCGTGTGTGTCCATCCATTTCACCCAAGTCACTCCCCATTGAAATGATCATTTGACAATCACATCATGATGTTCTATGAAGTCACGTTGTATTGTGTATATTACCCCCTGCCTCACGTCATCACATCTACATCATCTACACATTCAACAATAGACCTCAGTGAACCTCCATGTGTGCCTGATAAAGCCTGCTATATGAACCATTCTATATCTATAACAGAACAGCCTGATAAAGCCTGCTAGATGAACCATTCTATATCTATAACAGAACAGCCTGATAAAGCCTGCTAGATGAACCATTCTATATCTATAACAGAACAGCCTGATAAAGCCTGCTATATGAACCATTCTATATCTATAACAGAACAGCCTGATAAAGCCTGCTAGATGAACCATTCTATATCTATAACAGAACAGCCTGATAAAGCCTGCTAGATGTACCATTCTATATCTATAACAGAACAGCCTGATAAAGCCTGCTAGATGAACCATTCTATATCTATAACAGAACAGCCTGATAAAGCCTGCTAGATGAACCATTCTATATCTATAACAGAACAGCCTGATAAAGCCTGCTAGATGTACCATTCTATATCTATAACAGAACAGCCTGATAAAGCCTGCTAGATGTACCATTCTATATCTATAACAGAACAGCCTGATAAAGCCTGCTAGATGTACCATTCTATATCTATAACAGAACAGCCTGATAAAGCCTGCTAGATGTACCATTCTATATCTATAACAGAACAGCCTGATAAAGCCTGCTAGATGTACCATTCTATATCTATAACAGAACAGCCTGATAAAGCCTGCTAGATGTACCATTCTATATCTATAACAGAACAGCCTGATAAAGCCTGCTAGATGTACCATTCTATATCTATAACAGAACAGCCTGATAAAGCCTGCTAGATGAACCATTCTATATCTATAACAGAACAGCCTGATAAAGCCTGCTAGATGTACCATTCTATATCTATAACAGAACAGCCTGATAAAGCCTGCTAGATGAACCATTCTATATCTATAACAGAACAGCCTGATAAAGCCTGCTAGATGTACCATTCTATATCTATAACAGAACAGCCTGATAAAGCCTGCTAGATGTACCATTCTATATCTATAACAGAACAGCCTGATAAAGCCTGCTAGATGTACCATTCTATATCTATAACAGAACAGCCTGATAAAGCCTGCTAGATGTACCATTCTATATCTATAACAGAACAGCCTGATAAAGCCTGCTAGATGAACCATTCTATATCTATAACAGAACAGCCTGATAAAGCCTGTTAGATGTACCAGAGGTAACAAAGGAGAGGTGCAGCTGAGAGGCAAGAGAGGAGAGAGGCAGGAAGACAGAAAGCATGATGGCAGGCAGGGAGGGAGAAGGAGATAAACAGAGAGGCAGAAAGACAACGCATGATGGCAGGCAGGGAGGGAGAAGGAGATAAACAGAAAGACAACACATGATGCCAGGCAGGGAGGGAGAGATGCAGCGAATAACATGGAGTGACAGAGAAAGAGGGAGGGGAAAAAAGAGAGAGAGAAACAAAGCGAGAGGGAGGGAGAGAGGAAAAACAAAGTGGCAGAGGATGGGTGAAAGAGAGAGAAAGAGGGAGAAAGAGAGAGGGGAGGGAGGGAGGGAGAGAGAGAGCTGCTTTTCCTGACCCACATTAAGCGGTGCCTGTAGCATCAGAGCACCATATAGCCTCCACTTCACGCAGACGTTGTCGACACAGAGACACACACACGCTACGACACTACTACAGCACAACCCCATCACCATGACAATCCCATGATAACACCACGACAACCCGAGCCTTGACAATGAACACTGCGGTAACACAAAAACAATCTATGAGGCATGGTTACAGGACAGTCACAACACGGAGCCACCATGTCCCACTTTCCACTGGTGTAAAAATATAGTCATCTGTTTACAGTCCAACACGCTCACAGCACACCGGGAGACACATGGCAACACAGTGTCGGACAACACACACACACACACACACACACACACACACACACACACACACACACACACACACACACACACACACACACACACACACACACACACACACACACACACACACACACACACACACACTGCCCGACAACACTAAAGACAACCAGAGGATCCCAGCCCCCTTGGACAACTCTCCTGTGCTCAGCTATATGGAGAGACTCTCCTCACATGCCCCAGAGGCAGCAGACACGTCCTGAATGGGAACAAGCATTGTTCCATTCACTACCACTCACTCACCCACTCACCTCCCCTCCCCTCCCCTCAACTCAACTCAACTCACCCACTCCCCTCACCTCACCTCCCCTCACCTCACCTCAACTCAACTCACCTCACCTCACCCACCCCCCTCAACTCATCTCACCTCCCCTCACCTCAACTCAACTCACCTCACCTCACCCACCCCCCTCAACTCAACTCACCTCAACTCACCCACCCCCCTCAACTCAACTCACCTCACCTCACCCACCCCCCTCAACTCAACTCACCTCATCTCACCTCACCTCACCTCACCTCAACTCAACTCACCTCAACTCAACTCACCTCACCTCACCTCACCCCCCCCCCTCAACTCAACTCACCTCACCTCACCCCCCCCCTCAACTCAACTCACCTCATCTCACCTCAACTCAACTCACCTCACCTCACCCCCCCCTTCAACTCAACTCACCTCATCTCACCTCAACTCACCTCACCTCACCCACCTCACCTCAACTCAACTCACCTCACCTCACCCACCCCCCTCACCTCAACTCACCTCATCTCACCTCACCTCAACTCAACTCACCTCACCTCACCCACCCCCCTCAGCTCAACTCACCTCAACTCACCTCAACTCACCTCATCTCACCTCACCTCAACTCACCTCACCTCACCTCAACTCACCTCACCTCACCTCAACTCACCTCACCTCACCTCAACTCACCTCACCTCACCCACCCCCCTCAACTCAACTCACCTCACCTCACCCACCACCCTCAACTCACCTCACCTCAACTCAACTCACCTCACCCATCCCTCTCAACTCACCTCAACTCAACTCACCTCAACTCAACTCACCTCACCTCACCTCACCTCACCTCACCTCACCTCACCTCACCTCACCTCACCTCACCTCACCTCACCCACCCCCCTCAACTCACCTCACCTCAACTCAACTCACCTCACCTCACCTCACCCACCCCCCTCAACTCACCTCAACTCAACTCAACTCACTCACCTCACTCACTACCAATGACTGGCTATGTCCTAAGTGGCACCCTATTCCCTATATAGTGCACCACTTTTGACCATGGTCCACAGTGCACTATACAGATGTACTATCTTAATTTGACCAGTTTTTCACAGCAGGAAAATAATTCTGCGGCAACAGAAAATCAGAATTTGTGGATGTGGATTATAATTAATGGACATTTTTGTAGGGGTTGATACATTGTTGAAGTTGAAATTACAAACTTTAGAAGCCTTTTTAAACCTTGAATACACTACATGTGTGCATTTCCTACACATTTGCGACCACAGAGTAATCAAATTAAGATAGCACACACTATATATACAAAAGTATTTTAAATGAGTGGATTCGGCTATTTCAGAAACACCCGTTTCTGACAGGTGTATAGAATCAACCACACAGCCATGCAATCTCCATAGACAAACACTGGAAATAGAATGGCCTTACTGAGGAGCTCAGTGACTTTCAACGTGGCACCGTCATAGGATGCAACTTTCCAACAAGTCAGTTTGTCAGCCGCAGATCACCAGTTGGACAAGCCTAAGATCACCATGCGCACTGCCAAGCGTCGGCTGGAGGGGTGTAAAGCTCGCTGCCATTGGTTTCTGGAACAGTGAAAACGCATTCTCTGGAGCGATGAATCCCTCTTCACCATCTGGCAGTCCGACGGACAAATCTGGGTTTGGTGGATGCCAGGACAACACTACCTGCTCCAAGTTTGGTGGAGGAAGAATAATGGTCTGGGACTGTTTTTCATGGTTCGGGCTAGGCCCCTTAGTTCCAATGAAGGGAAATCTTAACGCTACAGCATACAATGACATTCTAGACAATTCTGTGCTCACCTTCGTGGCAAAAATGTTGGGAAGGCCCTTTCCTGTTTCAGCACGACAATGCCCCTGTGCACAAAGCGAGGTCTGTACAGAAATGGTTTGTCATGATCAGTGTGGAAAATCTTGACTGGCCTGCACAAAGACCTGACCTGTACTCTATCGATCACCATTGGGATGAATTGGAACCCCGACTGCGAGCCAGGCCTAATCGCCTAACATCAGTACCTGACCTCACTAATGCTCTTGTGGCTGAATAGAAGCAAAACCCCGCAGCAATGTTCCAACATCTAGTGGAAAGCCTTCACAGAAGAGTGGAGGCTGTTATAGCAGCAATGTTCCAACATCTAGTGGAAAGCCTTCACAGAAGAGTGGAGGCTGTTATAGCAGCAATGTTCCAACATCTAGTGGAAAGCCTTCCCAGAAGAGTGGAGGCTGTTATAGCAGCAATGTTCCAACATCTAGTGGAAAGCCTTCCCAGAAGAGTGGAGGCTGTTATAGCAGCAATGTTCCAACATCTAGTGGAAAGCCTTCCCAGAAGAGTGGAGGCTGTTATAGCAGCAATGTTCCAACATCTAGTGGAAAGCCTTCCCAGAAGAGTGGAGGCTGTTATAGCAGCAAAGGGGGGACCAACTCCATATGAATGCCCATGATTTTGGAATGAGATGTTCGAAGAGCAGGTGTCCACATACTTTTGGTCATGTAGTGTATCTGTATGATGGCATTTGGGACTCAGGCACTCACTGACATGGATAGCAAGCAGCCCAGAAACCAAGGAGGAAACCTTCTCCATTTCCCACAGTTATTATTATAACCTTGAGACCAACAAACACACGGCCATTAAGATAACACTGATGAGAACACTCATGTATTAAACTCACAGCCCACAAATACAGGAAGCTCTTTGGGTCCTTTGGCTAGGCAGACCTGGAGAGGGACTGGTTGCATCCCATATGGCACCGTATTCCCTATATAGTGCACTTGACCTTATGGGCCATGGTCACATTATGTACATTATTCCCAGAAATTAGCTTTGACGACCAAATAACAAAAAAACAACCAAACATTGACGATGAAACAACATGTGGCTTTGCTGGGTTTCTGTCACCTGACTATGTTGTTGTCACAGAGACTACACTACATATGACTGACTGAATGACTGGCTGGCTGGCTGGCTGACTGACTGACTGGCTGGCTGACTGAATGACTGACTGACTGACTGACTGACTGACTGGCTGGCTGGCTGACTGACTGACTGACTGACTGACTGGCTGGCTGACTGAATGACTGACTGGCTGACTGACTGAATGACTGGCTGACTAACTGGCTGACTAACTGAACGACTGGCTGGCTGACTGAATGAATTAATGACTGGCTGGCTGGCCAGCTAGCTGTCTGGCTGACTGACTGACTAACTGACTGGTTGACTGAATGACTGACTAACTGACTGACTGACTGTCTGAATGACTGGTTGGCAGGCTGGCTGACTAACTCACTGACTGAATGACTGACTGGCTGACCATCAGACTGATTGACTCACTGACTCACTGACTGACTGACTGGCTGGCTGACTGAAGGACTGGCTGACTGATTGGCTGACTGAATGACTGGCTGGCTGGCTGGCTGGCTGACTGGCTGACTAACTGACTGACTGACTGACTGACTGACTGACTGACTGACTGACTGGCTGGCTGGCTGGCTGACTAACGGACTGACTGAATAAATGAATGAATGACTGGCTGGCTGGCTGACTGACTGACTGAATGAATGACTGGCTGGCTTGCTGGCTGACTAACTCACTGACTGGCTGACTGACTGGCTGACTGGCTGAATGACTGGCTGGCTGACTGACTGGCTGACTGGCTGAATGACTGGCTGACTGACTGGCTGACTGACTGGCTGAATAACTGGCTGACTGGCTGAATAACTGGCTGACTGGCTGAATGACTGACTGGTTGACTGAATGACTGGCTGACTGGCTGGATGACTGGCTGACTGGCTGACTGGCTGAATGACTGACTGGTTGACTGAATGACTAACTGACTGTCTACACTCTCCATCAGATATTATCTTTCCTCCACAAATCTCCTATAAATGTACCAAACACAAGGTTAACCACCTGTGTGTGTCTATTGGCTACTAGCTTTAATGCTCCAAACAAACCCTTCCATTCCCTGACTGACTCTCCCTTTAAAAGGCGGACCAGGAGTGTGAAGGAGAGTCTAATGCTGTGTTCGTAACCAAGTGGGAGGTGGGAATTTACCAGTTGGATGCATTCACATACTTTAAACAAGTTAAGAAACGCCGATTGGCTAATGGCCAACAAGCTGCGTAAACCATAAACTAAAAGTACAGCTATCATGCTTATAAACAAATTATAGTGTTCAAAAAAACATATGAACAGATTGATTTTTATTTAAAAAAAGTTTTGTTGTTGCAGTTAAATACCCCAAATGCTGTTATGAAGGTCATTTCCTTGGTAGGTGACGTCAGAGGTCAGCATGTGGGTGAAGTGGCAACTCAGGATGATAGATGAGTTTTGCACTAGTAATTACCGGTTGGAGGGCCGTTCAACTGGATTTTTCCCAGTCGTATGTGGTAAATTCCCATTTAGTTATGAACACAGTATTAGCGTGAGGGAGAGAGAGAGAGAGAGAGAGAGAGAGAGAGAGCTGGGGCTAGCTGGCTGCTTGTCTTCCTTTCACAATGACTCAAGCGACCTGCATCGCTCATCTCCTCACTAAGCTAGCTCACACAATGTCAGACTACAGACAGACAGACGCAGACAGATGGAGACAGAGAGACAGAGACAAACAGAGAGGCAGGGATTCCCTTGTAAACAAGCAAACACCCCTCTCTACAAACCTGTATGACTTGCTCTTTTGTAAATCTATTTATTGTAATGCGATCCAAAGCCAACCAGATGCAGTGTATGTTCTGTAGCCTCTAGGGGCATTACTGGATTAGGGAATGACAGTGATGATGAACGCATGAGTGGAGAGGAACAGGGTCCAAAATACTATGCCACAAATCAAGCACAAAACAAGAAGAAACACTGCCTTTGCCAAGGGAGAGGGGAAAAGCTTACCAGGCTGTACACAGCCACAGCTGGCAGAGCATTGTCAGGCTTCCTCTTGCCTGTGTAGCTTCTACACTACGTATTCCTATAGGGAAATCCTTTTTCTCTACGTCTCCTTTGTGCAGGTCTATTTTTCAGAGCCAGTAATTTTTCTGCTCCAGCCCTGTTTTCCTCCAGGCTCCAGGCAGGGTCCGTCCGGGAGAGCTGGTGAACATGTACACCCAGCCGTAAGGCTCTGTGATGAGCCAGCGATAGAGGAAGTCCCCCTGGTTGAAGAATCACATGAAGTCCTGCGTGCAAAGCTGCTCCAACGTGTGTTATGCAAGGCAGTCAGACCTCTCTCTCTGTCTCTCTCTCTGTCTCTCCCTTTCTCTCTCTCTCACTCTCTCTCTCTCCATCTCTCTCATTCGGTCTGTCTCTCTCTTTCTATCTCCCACGCTCCCTCCCTCCTTTTCTCCCAATACTCCAGTAACATAGCTCCTCCCACAGCCAGCCGCATCAGATATTCATTCAAAAACACATTCTACTTGGCTGAGCGCCCAGACTACGCTCACACACAGAGGAGGGAGGAGGGAGGAGAGAGGGAGGAGGCAGAGAGAGAAGGGAGGAAGAGAGGGAGGAGGGAGAGAGAGAGGGAGGAGGCAGAGAGAGAAGGGAGGAAGAGAGGGAGGAGGCAGAGAGAGAAGGGAGGAAGAGAGGGAGGAGGGAGAGAGAGAGGGAGGAGGCAGAGAGAGAAGGGAGGAAGAGAGGGAGGAGGCAGAGAGAGAGGGAGGAGGCAGAGAGAGAAGGGAGGAAGAGAGGGAGGAGGGAGAGAGAGAGGGAGGAGACAGAGAGAGAAGGGAGGAAGAGAGGGAGGAGGGGATAAACGAGGGATGGGTAAGATAGAAGATAGAACGTAAGTGAATAGCTTGTACAGACAGACACACACACAGATGCACACACACACACACACACACACACACACACACACACACACACATACCAGACTACGCTCACAGACGAAGGAGGGAGGAGGGAGAGAGAGAGGGTAGCTCTCCTCCAGACCTCCCCTAGCTCTCCCCCAGAGCTCCCCTAGCTCTCCCCCAGACCTCCCCTAGCTCTCCCCCAGACCTCCTCTAGCTCTCCTCCAGACCTCCCCTAGCTCTCCTCCAGACCTCCCCTAGATCTCCTCCTGACCTCCTCTAGCTCTCCTCCAGACCTCCCCTAGCTCTCCCCCAGACCTCCCCTAGCTCTCCCCCAGACCTCCCCTAGCTCTCCCCCAGACCTCCCCTAGCTCTCCTCCAGACCTCCCATAGCTCTCCTCCAGACCTCCCCTAGCTCTCCTCCAGACCTTCCCTAGCTCTCCCCCAGACTTCCCCTAGGTCTCCCCCAGACCTCCCCTAGCTCTCCCCCAGACCTCCCATAGCTCTCCTCCAGACCTCCCCTAGCTCTCCCCCAGACTTCCCCTAGCTCTCCTCCAGACCTCCTCTAGCTCTCCTCCAGACCTCCCCTAGCTCTCCTCCAGACCTCCCCTAGCTCTCCCCATACCTCCCCTAGCTCTCCTCCAGACCTCCCCTAGCTCTCCTCCAGACCTCCTCTAGCTCTCCTCCAGACCTCCCCTAGCTCTCCCCCAGACCTCCCATAGCTCTCCTCCAGACCTCCTCTAGCTCTCCCCCAGACCTCCCCTAGCTCTCCTCCAGACCTCCCCTAGCTCTCCCCCAGACCTCCCCTAGCTCTCCTCCAGACCTCCTCTAGCTCTCCCCCAGACCTCCCCTAGCTCTCCTCCAGACCTCCTCTAGCTCTCCCCCAGACCTCCTCTAGCTCTCCTCCAGACCTCCCCTAGCTCTCCTCCTGACCTCCTCTAGCTCTCCTCCAGACCTCCCCTAGCTCTCCTCCAGACCTCCCCTAGCTCTCCCCCAGACCTCCCCTAGCTCTCCCCCAGACCTCCTCTAGCTCTCCCCCAGACCTCCCCTAGCTCTCCCCCAGACCTCCCCTAGCTCTCCTCCAGACCTCCCCTAGCTCTCCTCCAGACCTCCCCTAGCTCTCCCCATACCTCCCCTAGCTCTCCCCAGACCTCCCCTAGCTCTCCAGAGACCTCCCCTAGCTCTCCTCCAGACCTCCCCTAGCTGTCCTCCAGACCTCCCCTAGCTCTCCCCCAGACCTCCCCTAGCTCTCCCCCAGACCTCCTCTAGCTCTCCCCCAGACCTCCTCTAGCACTCCCCCAGACCTCCCCTAGCTCTCCTCCAGACCTCCCATAGCTCTCCCCCAGACCTCCCATAACTCTCCTCCAGACCTCCCCTAGCTCTCCTCCAGACCTCCCCTAGCTCTCCTCCAGACCTCCCCTAGCTCTCCTCCAGACCTCCCCTAGCTCTCCCCCAGACCTCCTCTAGCTCTCCCCTAGACCTCCTCCACACACCCATACCCACCCCCCCAAAAACACCCTCCACAGCACCCTAACACACACACACACACACCCTCCACAGCACCCTAACACACACACACACACAGTGAATTACATAGGTGATGAGTGATGTGTTGTCCATGCCTGGAACAGGAGGGTGCTGACCAGTTTTATAGTTGTACAGTTGTTATCCATGTGTATCTAAACACGTCATTTAAGTAACCGTTAGCAACATGCCTCCCTATCCCCTGTCAAACGTATTGCGCTGCATTACACAGCCACAGCAGTGCTGAGGCGTGTAGGTGAGCTTTCAGGAAGACAAGGATGAGTCTCCATAATACGGGTCAACAAGCCCTGGGAGTCAGTTGTGTCTGCATGCAATAATACTGTGAACAGGACAGGGACACGCACACGCACGCACGCGCACGCGCACACGCACGCACGCACACACGCACGCACGCACGCACACGCACGCACGCCTGACATCCCACAGCCACAAGTGTTATGAGGGTTGAATATTGTCACTGAAACACATCGGTGCCTTTCCCATCATAGGCCGATAGTGCTCTGGTCCAAAGTAGTGCCCTACAGTATACAGGGAATAGGATGCCATTGGGGACGTTGCTGTACTAAAAGGTCTACTGTAGCTGCTACAATAGCAACTTCTATGGCTCCTGCAGGGTGAAACTACAAATGTACTGACTTTACCAGGCAACATGTGTGAACGAGGGTGACCTGGATCCGTCTGTGGATGATGTTCATAGAAAATTCATAATTGTAACCATGAGAAAGGTGTGTGTGTGTGTGTGTGTGTGTGTGTGTGTGTGTGTGTGTGTGTGTGTGTGTGTGTGTGTGTGTGTGTGTGTGTGTGTGTGTGTGTGTGTGTGTGTGTGTGTGTGTGTGTGTGTGTGACAAACGGGCCCTGGTTATACTGTAAGCTGGTCTCTGTTCGCTCTAGCCATTCCAGCTCTAAACTAACATGGGACTATGTCCATAGCCAACGACGGGCCCAGTTGAACCAGTTATTGTGGACACAAACATGGTCTGTCTACAAGCATTTCCTTCCCTGTTCTCTATCTACGCAGCCTGTCCCCACACACTTTCTGTGACGTAGGTTATTCTTCTATTTCAAGGACTAGCTAGTTCTCTCTCTCTCTCTCTCTCTCTCTCTGTCTCTCTCTCTCTCTCTCGGTCTCTCTCTCTCTCTCTCTCTCTCTCTCTCTCTCTCTCTCTCTCTCTCTCTCTCTCTCTCTCTCTCTCTCTCTCTCTCTCTCTCTCTCTCTCTCTCCAATCACCCTGAATACTTTATTTTTCTTTTCTCATTTCCTTTTTCACACCTTTCACCTTGTCATCACCGGGAGAACCATGGCTGTTTTGTTGTGGCATGTTACACAACCTTACCTTTAATAGGGCATATAGACAGACCCACCTCCTCCCGGAACTGAGAGAACTCCATAACAAAATAATCTAATCTAATCCCACGCACTTTGTTGATACCTCTCTGGCTTTAAGTGGCATTAATGGGTTGTGTCCTAAATAAAACCCTGTAGGGTGGGCTTCCGGTCAAAAGTAACACACTATATAGGGAATAGGTTGCCATTTGGGACCCGTCTCCAAGGTCTCATCACATTTAGGTGTTCAACTCACCTTAAGTGTGTAAAACTGTGATATTTGTCTCCTCGACGTTGAGAACAGCTGTGAGATCAGATTAGTCGCTCCAAAGTGACCAGTTTCCTCCAAGGAAATACCATGTGGTGTCTTCTCCTTCACCTTTAAAGTTCAAATAGCATTGAGACATGAGAAGCAGAGATGATTTAAGTACTACAGGCCTGAAATACTGTACAATAGAATAAAAAGTTTTATTATATAGGAACTTTCCATGCAACACACTGCCTGTCCTGTCTGAATACATGCAACACACTGCCTGTCCTGTCTGAATACATGCACCACACTGTCTCTCCTGTCTGAAAAACATGCAACACACTGCCTGTCCTGTCTGAATACATGCACCACACTGCATGTCCTGTCTGAATACATGCACCACACTGCATGTCCTGTCTGAATACATGCACCACACTGCCTGTCCTGTCTGAATACATGCACCACACTGCATGTCCTGTCTGAATACATGCACCACACTGCCTGTCCTGTCTGAATACATGCAACACACTGCCTATCTTGTCTGAATACATGCACCACACTGCATGTCCTGTCTGAATACATGCAACAGACTGTCTGTCCTGTCAATATATGCACCAGACTGCCTGTCCTCTCTGAATAAATGCACCTCACTGCATGTCCTGTCTGAACACATGCACCAGACTGATTGTCCTTATCTGAATACATGCAACAGACGGCATGTCCTGTCTGAACACATTCTCTTCTATACACCTGCTTCTACTGTCAACAGAATAGCTTAGCTTCCTCAATCCAAGCAAGCAGGAGTAGTCATAAATACATGGAAAAGCAGAAAAATACTCTACCTTTAAGTGCTAGATTGTCCAGTCATGTCATCTCTACAGTCCTATTGCCTCTCAAGTCTCCTCTTAACAGTCTACTCACAGCAGGACAGCACCTTTAATTCTCCTCTTAACAGTCTACTCCCAGCAGGACAGCACCTTTAATTCTCCTCTTAACAGTCTACTCCCAGCAGGACAGCACCTTTAATTCTCCTCTTAACAGTCTACTCCCAGCAGGACAGCACCTTTAATTCTCCTCTTAACAGTCTACTCCCAGCAGGACAGCACCTTTAATTCTCCTCTTAACAGTCTACTCCCAGCAGGACAGCACCTTTAATTCTCCTCTTAACAGTCTACTCCCAGCAGGACAGCACCTTTAATTCTCCTCTTAACAGTCTACTCCCAGCAGGACAGCACCTTTAATTCTCCTCTTAACAGTCTACTCCCAGCAGGACAGCACCTTTAATTCTCCTCTTAACAGTCTACTCCCAGCAGGACAGCACCTTTAATTCTCCTCTTAACAGTCTACTCCCAGCAGGACAGCACCTTTAATTCTCCTCTTAACAGTCTACTCCCAGCAGGACAGCACCTTTAATTCTCCTCTTAACAGTCTACTCCCAGCAGGACAGCACCTTTAATTCTCCTCTTAACAGTCTACTCCCAGCAGGACAGCACCTTTAATTCTCCTCTTAACAGTCTACTCCCAGCAGGACAGCACCTTTAATTCTCCTCTTAACAGTCTACTCCCAGCAGGACAGCACCTTTAATTCTCCTCTTAACAGTCTACTCCCAGCAGGACAGCACCTTTAATTCTCCTCTTAACAGTCTACTCCCAGCAGGACATCACCTTTAATTCTCCTCTTAACAGTCTACTCCCAGCAGGACAGCACCTTTAATTCTCCTCTTAACAGTCTACTCCCAGCAGGACAGCACCTTTAATTCTCCTCTTAACAGTCTACTCCCAGCAGGACAGCACCTTTAATTCTCCTCTTAACAGTCTACTCCCAGCAGGACAGCACCTTTAAGTCTCCTCTTAACAGTCTACTCCCAGCAGGACAGCACCTTTAATTCTCCTCTTAACAGTCTACTCCCAGCAGGACAGCACCTTTAATTCTCCTCTTAACAGTCTACTCCCAGCAGGACAGCACCTTTAATTCTCCTCTTAACAGTCTACTCCCAGCAGGACAGCACCTTTAATTCTCCTCTTAACAGTCTACTCCCAGCAGGACAGCACCTTTAATTCTCCTCTTAACAGTCTACTCCCAGCAGGACAGCACATTTAATTCTCCTCTTAACAGTCTACTCACAGCAGGACAGCACCTTTAACTCTCCTCTTAACAGTCTACTCACAGCAGAACACCACCTTTCATTCTCCCTAAACCCAGTTGTAGACATGTCCGGACATGTAGCACAGATTCAGAAACACAGTGTGCAGGCAGTGTGACTCACATGTAAATCACAGGAGGCTGCTGAGTGAAGGAAGCCTCATAATAATGTCTGGAACGGAACTAATGGAATGTTTGATGCATTTGATACCATTCCACTAATTCCTCTCCAGCCATTACCACAAGCCCCGTCCTCCCCAATTAAGGTGCCACCAACCTCCTGTGATGCAAATACATGTAGTAGAGCTAACTGGAGTGTGGTTGGGGGTTGGCCCCATTGGTGGCCCTAGTTAGTAGTAGTTAACCACAATAATGACCCCTTGGTTAATTCAGGAAATGTTCAACTGAGCCTGCAATATTTCACCAAACCTGCTTAGAGTGAACTACTCCATGTGACACAACAGAGGAAGAGGAAGTCAGCTCCTATGTCATGTGACCAGGGTTTTAGAGTGTCTACACATAACCCCCAAGGACTAGACAACCTTGATCGTATAGATTTATTGACATTAAATGACAGAATGCATCCAAAGCAACTGCATTGTGGGTCAGGAACCATAGAAGAAACAGCATATCAATATCCACCTTTATGGTTATGGGCTAATAAGAAAGCGTTAACAACAAACCGTATTATTATTATTATTATTCAAGGTTATATATCAACACTTCATGTACATTATGCAGCTTGTGTGTCTTTAACTGACCTGGGTTCAAAAACTATTTGAAATAATTTGAAATAATTAATCTTGATTGATTGAGCTTGCATGGCTAAATGCAGTGTTTCCCAACCCTGGTCCTCCAGTACCCCGAACAGCCCACCCCTGGTCCTCCAGTACCCCGAACAGCCCAAACCTGGTCCTCCAGTACCCCGAACAGCCCACCCCTGGTCCTCCAGTACCCCGAACAGCCCACCCCTGGTCCTCCAGTACCCCGAACAGCCCACCCCTGGTCCTCCAGTACCCCGAACAGCCCACCCCTGGTCCTCCAGTACCCCGAACAGCCCACCCCTGGTCTTCCAGAACCCCAAACAGCCCACCCCTGGTCCTCCAGTACCCCGAACAGCCCACCCCTGGTCTTCCAGAACCCCAAACAGCCCACCCCTGGTCCTCCAGTACCCCGAACAGCCCAAACCTGGTCATCCAGAACCCCAAACAGCCCACCCCTGGTCCTCCAGTACCCCGAACAGCCCACCCCTGGTCTTCCAGAACCCCGAACAGCCCACCCCTGGTCCTCCAGTACCCCGAACAGCCCAAACCTGGTCATCCAGAACCCCAAACAGCCCACCCCTGGTCCTCCAGTACCCCGAACAGCCCACCCCTGGTCTTCCAGTACCCGAACAGCCCACCCCTGGTCCTCCAGTACCCCGAACAGCCCACCCCTGGTCCTCCAGTACCCCGAACAGCCCAACCCTGGTCCTCCAGTACCCGAACAGCCCACCCCTGGTCTTCCAGTACCCGGACAGCCCAACCCTGGTCCTCCAGAACCCCAAACAGCCCAACCCTGGTCCTCCAGAACCCCGAACAGAACACATTTACACTGTAGCCCTGGACAAACACACCTCATTCAACTCATTGAAGGCTTTATGATTAGTCAACAAGTTGAATCAAGTGTGCTTGTCCTGGTTTACAGTAAACATGTGTACTGTTGGGGATACTCGAGGACCAGGGTCGGGAAACACTGGCTTAATGAACCAATAGAATTGTCCCAAAATAGCAAACCCCACCCATCTGGCACTCCAGGCAGGACAGATCAAACGCTCACAGTTTCAGATAGTATTTGAACCCAGGTTCTTCTCATGACACAGTCAGCACAGATGATAACAGATCTTCAATGATAGACATATTACAGTATGGCTTTTCAATCATTACAGTTACAGAAAGTTACCAGACAGTATGGCAGAGCTAAGCTAACAATTATGTCAATTAAATCTATAAAACAATTACTGTACTTTTCCCTTTCATCCTTCATTCCCTGTTTATTGAGAGCAGGGGGAAGAAAACCCATCACTTCCCCTTACCACCGTAGATAGGACATGGAATGGAGCGATCATTCTTCTTGAACACGTTGTATTTACATGCCTTTTGGTCAAACTCCTTCATGCAATCATCAGGAAATCTTGTGGGCTCAGAATACCTGCAATCAAACAATCAACATCAGCAAATACTTTGGTAGAAAATGTATGGACTATCACTCACTCACTCACTCACTCACTCACTCACTCACTCACTCACTCACTCACTCACTCACTCACTCACTCACTCACTCACTCACTCACTCACTCACTCACTCACTCACTCACTCACTCACTCACTCACTCACTCACTCACTCACTCACTCACTCACTCACTCACTCACTCACTCACTCACTCACTCATTCTCAAATCAAATATTATTTGTCACGTGTGCTCGAATACAACAGGTGTAGACCTTACCATTAAATGCTTCCTTACAAGCCCTTCCAATGCAGTTTTAAGAAAATAAGAGTTAAGAAAATATTTACAAAATAAACTAAAGTTAAAAAAAGTAACACAATAAAATAACAATAACGAGGCTATATACAGTGGGTACCGAGTGAATGTGCGGGGGTACAGGTTAGTCGAGGTAATGGAGGTAGTTTGTACATGTAGGTAGAGGTAAAGTGACTATGCATAGATGAAGCATCGTTTGGGTCTCCATTCGATTCATTGTTCAGGGCTCTTATGGTTTGGGGGTAGAAGCTGTTAAGGAGCCTTTTGGACCTAGACTTGGCGCTCTGGTACCACTTGCCGTGCGATAGCAGAGAGAACAGTCAATGACTTGGGTGGCTGGAGTCTTTGAAAACAAATTTGGGCCCCTGACACCGCCTGGTATAGAGGTCTTGGATGGCAGGGAGCTTGCACCTAGTGATGTACTGGGCCGTACGCACTACCCTCTGTAGCGCCTTTTAGTCGGAGGCCGAGCAGTTGCCATACCAAGCGGTGATGCAGCCAGTCAAGATGCTCTCAATGGTGCAGCTGTAGAACTTTTTGAGGATCTGAGGACCCATGCCAAATCTTTTCAGTCTCCTGAGGGGGAATAGTTTTCACGACTGTCTTGGTGTGTTTGGACCATGATAGTTTGTTGGTGATGTGGACACTTGAAGCTCTCGACCCGCTCCACTACAGCCCCGTCGAAGTGAACGGGGGCATGTTTGGCCCTCCTTTTCCTGTAGTCCACGATCAGCTCCTTTGTCTTGCTCACATTGAGGGAGAGGAGTGGGTCTAGGGTTTCCAGGATGGTAGTGTTGATGTGAGCCATGACCAGCCTTTCAAAGCACTTCATGGCTACAGACGTGAGTTCAACAGGAAGGTAGTCATTTAGGCAGGTTACTTTGGCGGTCTTGGGTACAGGGACGATGGTGGTCTGCTTGAAACATGTCGGTATTACAGACTGGGTCAGTTAGAGGTTGAAAATGTCAGTGAAGACTTAAACCACTGCTTGTAGAGATGGTAACAATGAACACTGTGAGGGTTATATGGACCAGTGTGGTGGTACAGGCTGGGAAGGCTGAGGGTTATATGGACCAGTGTGGTGGTACAGGCTGGGAAGGCTGAGGGTTATATGGACCAGTGTGGTGGTACAGGCTGGGAAGGCTGAGGGTTATATGGACCAGTGTGTTGGTACAGGCTGGGAAGGCTGAGGGTTATATGGACCAGTGTGTTGGTACAGGCTGGGAAGGCTGAGGGTTATATGGACCAGTGTGGTAGTACAGGCTGGGAAGGCTGAGGGTTATATGGACCAGTGTGGTGGTACAGGCTGGGAAGGCTGAGGGTTATATGGACCAGTGTGGTGGTACAGGCTGGGAAGGCTGAGGGTTATATGGACCAGTGTGGTGGTACAGGCTGGGAAGGCTGAGGGTTATATGGACCAGTGTGTTGGTACAGGCTGGGAAGGCTGAGGGTTATATGGACCAGTGTGGTGGTACAGGCTGGGAAGGCTGAGGGTTATATGGACCAGTGTGTTGGTACAGGCTGGGAAGGCTGAGGGTTATATGGACCAGTGTGTTGGTACAGGCTGGGAAGGCTGAGGGTTATATGGACCAGTGTGGTAGTACAGGCTGGGAAGGCTGAGGGTTATATGGACCAGTGTGGTGGTACAGGCTGGGAAGGCTGAGGGTTATATGGACCAGTGTGGTGGTACAGGCTGGGAAGGCTGAGGGTTATATGGACCAGTGTGTTGGTACAGGCTGGGAAGGCTGAGGGTTATATGGACCAGTGTGTTGGTACAGGCTGGGAAGGCTGAGGGTTATATGGACCAGTGTGTTGGTACAGGCTGGGAAGGCTGAGGGTTATATGGACCAGTGTGGTAGTACAGGCTGGGAAGGCTGAGGGTTATATGGACCAGTGTGGTAGGTACAGGCTGGGAAGGCTGAGGGTTATATGGACCAGTGTGGTGTTCCAGGCTGGGAAGGCTGAGGGTTATATGGACCAGTGTGATGGTACAGGCTGGGAAGGCTGAGGGTTATATGGACCAGTGTGGTGGTACAGACTGGGAAGGCTGAGGGTTATATGGACCAGTGTGGTAGGTACAGGCTGGGAAGGCTGAGGGTTATATGGACCAGACATTTAGTGGGTGCTAGAATAAAAGCTGTGTACGGTACTCACGCCTGGCAGCATGACATGTCCCCGTTGGCTTGACAATAGCAGTTCATGCAATCACTGGTCCTCCAGCGGGACCCGATATCATGCCACGTCCCATCCTTGTCGTAAAGACACTGCCTCATGCCTAAACAAGAAAACAATATAACATATCAATGTGTTGGTTGTCTTTTTCAATGAGATTCAAGATTCAAATGTATTAGAAACATCATTGCATAACAATATGAAATTAGATGCTCTTTACAGGTCATAAAATAAAATACAAAAATAAAACCCTAAAATCACATAATGATTTGGTACAAGTGGTTATTTTATTAAAATGCTAAATTTTGTGTGTGTGTGTGTGTGTGTGTGTGTGTGTGTGTGTGTGTGTGTGTGTGTGTGTGTGTGTGTGTGTGTGTGTGTGTGTGTGTGTGTGTGTGTGTTAACAGCTGGTTATCTTTGTCCTTTACCTGGTTTAGCTGGTTCAATCCAGCAGCCAGCATGGAAAAGTGGCAGCAGTGCACACAGGGTTACAGCTACAGCCAAGGACCTCTTCCCAGGGAGAAAGTAGAAAAAGCATATGTTATCAGAATCACCTTTATTCTCCTAGTAGGCTACATTTACAGTACTTGTTGACCACAATGAAGAGAATATACAGACAGGATACATAGATACAGACAGGATACATAGATGTAGACAGGATACATAGATACAGATAGGATACATAGATGTAGACAGGATACATAGATACAGACAGGATACATAGATACAGACAGGATACATAGATGCAGACAGGATACATAGATGCAGACAGGATACATAGATGCAGACAGGATACATAGATACAGACAGGATACATAGATGCAGACAGGATACATAGATACAGACAGGATACATAGATACAGACAGGATACATAGATGCAGACAGGATACATAGATGCAGACAGGATACATAGATACAGACAGGATACATAGATGCAGACAGGATACATAGATGCAGACAGGATACATAGATGTAGACAGGATACATAGATACAGACAGGATACATAGATGCAGACAGGATACATAGATGCAGACAGGATACATAGATACAGACAGGATACATAGATACAGACAGGATACATAGATGTAGACAGAGGACAATAAAACCTAGTCCTTTCATCAAACCGTCTAAACATTAAAGATGAAGAACTAGCAAAGTGAACTGACACATTTTATCATGTAGAGGTGATAGGCCATTAACCCTCCTCTAGATCTCTGGGTAATAAAATAACCTAAAGTCATTTATAATTCTAATTACTCATACATAACATGCAATGATAGAAGGAACTTACCATGATTGACAGGAATTTAGACTGGATTCACAAGTAGATTCTGTAGGTTCTGTTGAGCTGTAGAGCGAGGTGTCATTCAATAATCCTCCCCCATAACATCAGACAATAAGCACAACAAGAGAAGGAAACCCCATCAGTCTCTTACCTTCAGTAACAAGATGCTGGAGCTGGTCTGTGTGAACAGGAGTCAAGACAAGATGCTGGAGCTGGTCTGTGTGAACAGGAGTCAAGACAAGATGCTGGAGCTGGTCTGTGTGATCAGGAGTCAAGACAAGATGCTGGATCTGGTCTGTGTGATCAGGAGTCAAGACAAGATGCTGGATCTGGTCTGTGTGATCAGGAGTCAAGACAAGATGCTGGAGCTGGTCTGTGTGAACAGGAGTCAAGACAAGATGCTGGAGCTGGTCTGTGTGATCAGGAGTCAAGACAAGATGCTGGAGCTGGTCTGTGTGATCAGGAGTCAAGACAAGATGCTGGAGCTGGTCTGTGTGATCAGGAGTCAAGACAAGATGCTGGAGCTGGTCTGTGTGATCAGGAGTCAAGACAAGATGCTGGATCTGGTCTGTGTGATCAGGAGTCAAGACAAGATGCTGTAGCTGGTCTGTGTGAACAGGAGAAAAGACAAGATGCTGGAGATGGTCTGTGTGATCAGGAGTCAAGACAAGATGCTGGAGCTGGTCTGTGTGATCAGGAGTCAAGACAAGATGCTGGAGCTGGTCTGTGTGATCAGGAGTCAAGTCCATGTCTTCTCTCCAACAACTCACCATTTTATACTAGATGTAACACAAGTCCTTGTAGTTGCTCAACCTAGGGGCGTGGCTTTTGAGCGATCTTGTAGTTCTGGTGAAATCGGTGATCACTATCGTTAACTCCAATAAGAAGAAGGGTTACATAGACAATAGTAAAGTGTGATGTGTTGTAACATGCTGTTATCAAAAGGGAACACACTTGTGATAAACAGTTTTGCAATGCTGTTCCTTCCCTGGTATAATGATGATAATAATGTTGTGTTATTATTACTTAACAAATCATTGTAAAATGGCAGCAATTCAATGACATTTGTACAATGATTTGTGAAAAAATACAACAACAAAAAACCCATTCTCGTCATACCAGGGACGGGACAGCATCGCAGAACTCTTCACGGTGTTGTTTTGCATGTAACTTCATTTTAACAGACACTTTGCCCCATAGGACCACCGTAGTGGCAGTTTCACGTTTTAATGTCACGTGCACAAATACAGTGAAATGCCTTTCTTGCCAGCTCTAAACCCAACAATGCAGTAATCAATGACGATGTAATACACTGCTCAAAAAAATAAAGGGAACACTTAAACAACACAATGTAACTCCAAGTCAATCACACTTCTGTGAAATCAAACTGTCCACTTAGGAAGCAACACTGATTGACAATAAATTTCACATGCTGTTGTGCAAATGGAATAGACAAAAGGTGGAAATTATAGGCAATTAGCAAGACACCCCCAAAAAAGGAGTGATTCTGCAGGTGGTGACCACAGACCACTTCTTAGTTCCTATGCTTCCTGGCTGATGTTTTGGTCACTTTTGAATGCTGGCGGTGCTCTCACTCTAGTGGTAGCATGAGACGGAGTCTACAACCCACACAAGTGGCTCAGGTAGTGCAGTTCTTCCAGGATGGCACATCAATGCGAGCTGTGGCAAAAAGGTTTGCTGTGTCTGTCAGCGTAGTGTCCAGAGCATGGAGGCGCTACCAGGAGACAGGCCAGTACATCAGGAGACGTGGAGGAGGCCGTAGGAGGGCAACAACCCAGCAGCAGGACCGCTACCTCCGCCTTTGTGCAAGGAGGTGCACTGCCAGAGCCCTGCAAAATGACCTCCAGCAGGCCACAAATGTGCATGTGTCTGCTCAAACGGTCAGAAACAGACTCCATGAGGGTGGTATGAGGGCCCGACGTCCACAGGTGGGGGTTGTGCTTACAGCCCAACACCGTGCAGGACGTTTGGCATTTGCTAGAGAACACCAAGATTGGCAAATTCGCCACTGGCGCCCTGTGCTCTTCACAGATGAAAGCAGGTTCACACTGAGCACATGAGCACATGTGACAGACGTGACAGAGTCTGGAGACGCCGTGGAGAACGTTCTGCTGCCTGCAACATCCTCCAGCATGACCGGTTTGGCGATGGGTCAGTCATGGTGTGGGGTGGCATTGCTTTGTGGGGCCGCACAGCCCTCCATGTGCTCGCCAGAGGTAGCCTGACTGCCATTAGGTACCGAGATGAGATCCTCAGACCCCTTGTGAGACCATATGCTGACACATGCACATTTGTGGCCTGCTGGAGGTCATTTTGCAGGGCTCTGGCAGTGCACCTCCTTGCACAAAGGCGGAGGTAGCGGTCCTGCTGCTGGGTTGTTGCCCTCCTACGGCCTCCTCCACGTCTCCTGATGTACTGGCCTGTCTCCTGGTAGCGCCTCCATGCTCTGGACACTACGCTGACAGACACAGCAAACCTTTTTGCCACAGCTCGCATTGATGTGCCATCCTGGATGAACTGCACTACCTGAGCCACTTGTGTGGGTTGTAGACTCCGTCTCATGCTACCACTAGAGTGAGAGCACCGCCAGCATTCAAAAGTGACCAAAACATCAGCCAGGAAGCATAGGAACTTAGAAGTGGTCTGTGGTCACCACCTGCAGAATCACTCCTTTTTTGGGGGTGTCTTGCTAATTGCCTATAATTTCCACCTTTTGTCTATTCCATTTGCACAACAGCATGTGAAATTTATTGTCAATCAGTGTTGCTTCCTAAGTGGACAGTTTGATTTCACAGAAGTGTGATTGACTTGGAGTTACATTGTGTTGTTTAAGTGTTCCCTTTATTTTTTTGAGCAGTGTATTAAAAATAATAAGGTAGAATAAAAACACACGAGATATAAAAATAAGAAATAAGACGTTTTCAGACTTTTTATCCAATCCAGAAGCGTTCTGAAACAAGATCCCGATAGCTACAGAAAGGTATGACAGCAGATAGATGAGAGGTGGTTATTGGGCAGCGCCTTGTATTAGTTAGTAGTAATGTGATTCAGACATTGGTGTCAGCAGTGGGATTAAGAGTGAGTCTTCGTTCCAAATGGCACCCTATTCCCTTTATAGTGCACTACTTTTGACCAGGGCCCATAGCGCACTACTTTTGACCAGGGCCCATAGCGCACTACTTTTGACCAGGGGCCTATAAGGAATAGGGTGCCAATTGGGAAACATCTGAAGTGTCACTACATCAGAGAAGAAGGTAAGCTTCACTGTGCTCCCTCCGAGAGCAGAGCAGAGCGGTCTCTGTGTCGTGGAAGGGAGCTTTCTGAAGGAACAGCAAGCCAGTCAACAGTAGCTGGGGAAAATGCCAACAAGAGCAGTGCTTGCTGCCATGGCAACAGGGCAGCGCCACAGTTCTTCCCACTCCATTAAGAAAGATGTGGTGGCTCTGCGGCTCTGCCCTCAGTGGTGCTGTAGCATGACACCGCCATGCTCATAGAGCCCATTGAGACTAAGCTGGGGAATTCAGCAGTTAATGAAAATAGCAGGGTTGTCTCCCAAATAGCACGCTATTCCCTATATAGTGCACTACTTTTGACCAGGGCCAGCTCAGATCCATTGGGAAGGTGTCACTGATCCCACCCCACCACCTGAGTTTCAAGCAGCAGAAACAAAAATACATTTTGGTGTTGTACCACACACACCACTGGGGAATATATAATAATGAATAGAACCCTGGGGAATATATAATAATGAATAGAACCCTGGGGAATATAGAATAGAACCCTGGGGAATATATAATAATGAATAGAACCCTGGGGAATATATAATAATGAATAGAACCCTGGGGAATATAGAATAGAACCCTGGGGAATATATAATAATGAATAGAACCTTGGGGAATATAGAATAATGAATAGAACCCTGGGGAATATATAATAATGAATAGAACCCTGGGGAATATATAATAATGAATAGAACCCTGGGGAATATATAATAATGAATAGAACCCTGGGGAATATAGAATAGAACCCTGGGGAATATATAATAATGAATAGAACCTTGGGGAATATAGAATAATGAATAGAACCCTGGGGAATATATAATAATGAATAGAACCCTGGGGAATATATAATAATGAATAGAACCCTGGGGAATATATAATAATGAATAGAACCCTGGGGAATATAGAATAGAACCCTGGGGAATATATAATAATGAATAGAACCCTGGGGAATATATAATAATGAATAGAACCCTGGGGAATATAGAATAGAACCCTGGGGAATATATAATAATGAATAGAACCTTGGGGAATATAGAATAATGAATAGAACCCTGGGGAATATATAATAATGAATAGAACCCTGGGGAATATATAATAATGAATAGAACCCTGGGGAATATATAATAATGAATAGAACCCTGGGGAATATAGAATAGAACCCTGGGGAATATATAATAATGAATAGAACCTTGGGGAATATAGAATAATGAATAGAACCCTGGGGAATATATAATAATGAATAGAACCCTGGGGAATATATAATAATGAATAGAACCCTGGGGAATATATAATAATGAATAGAACCCTGGGGAATATAGAATAGAACCCTGGGGAATATATAATAATGAATAGAACCCTGGGGAATATATAATAATGAATAGAACCCTGGGGAATATAGAATAGAACCCTGGGGAATATATAATAATGAATAGAACCTTGGGGAATATAGAATAATGAATAGAACCCTGGGGAATATATAATAATGAATAGAACCCTGGGGAATATATAATAATGAATAGAACCCTGGGGAATATATAATAATGAATAGAACCCTGGGGAATATAGAATAGAACCCTGGTGAATATATAATAATGAATAGAACCTTGGGGAATATAGAATAATGAATAGAACCCTGGGGAATATATAATAATGAATAGAACCCTGGGGAATATATACTAATGAATAGAACCCTGGGGAATATATAATAATGAATAGAACCCTGGGGAATATATAATAATGAATAGAACCCTGGGGAATATAGAATCATGAATAGAAACCTGGGGAATATAGAATAGAACCCTGGGGAATATAGAATCATGAATAGAACCCTGGGGAACATGGAATAATGAATAGAACCCTGGGGAATATAGAATAGAACCCTGGGGAATATAGAATAATGAATAGAACCCTGGGGAATATGGAATAATGGATAGAACCCTGGGGAATATAGATTAATGAATAGAACCCTGGGGAATATAGATTCATCAATAGAACCCTGGGGAATATAGATTAATCAATAGAACCCTGGGGAATATAGAATTACGAATATAGAACCCTGGGGAATATAGAATAATGAATAGAACCCTGAGGAATATAGATTCATGAATAGAAACCTGGGGAATATAGAATAATGAATAGAACCCTGGGGAATATAGAACAAGGGAATAGAACCCTGGGGAATATAGATTAATCAATAGAACCCTGGGGAATATAGATTAATCAATAGAACCCTGGGGAATATAAAATAACGAATAGAACCCTGGGGAATATAGAATAATTAATAAAAACCTGGGGAATATAGAATAATTAATAGAACCCTGGGGAATATAGAATAAAGATAAGAACCCTGGGGAATATAGAATAATTAATAGAACCCTGGGGAATATAGAATAATGAATAGAACCCTGGGGAATATAGAATAAAGATAAGAACCCTGGGGAATATAGACTAATTAATAGAACCCTGGGGAATATAGAATAATTAATAGAACCCTGGGGAATATAGAATAATTAATAGAACCCTGGGGAATATAGAATAAAGATAAGAACCCTGGGGAATATAGAATAATTAATAGAACACTGGGGAATATAGAATAACGATAAGAACCCTGGGGAATAATGAATAATGCATAGAATGTAGAATAATGATTGGGGAATGTAGAATAATGATTAGAACCCTGGGGAGTATAAAATAATGAATAGAACCCTGGGGAATAAAGAATAAGCTGAATATTCTGAGGTTGGAGCGATTTGATTGAAACATTCGCCTTGACCCAATCAATTCAGCATAATAAAAGGGTGGTCTTAAGGTCATATTGCTGGGAAACTGGTTTTGGTGAATACTTGTAATACTGGTGATGCAATAGTAAGACCAATCCTGTCACATCATAGACTATCAGGTGTCAAGCTATGGCGTGAGGAACAGCAGTTTTGTTCTCTAGAAATAGGGAATTATTTTGTAGGCTGAACTGATGTAGACGTGAGCAGCGATTTCAACCTCAGGAAGGCCTGTATAATGTGAATTATGGAGTAGTGAATGAATGAATGAATGAAATGTTATTTTCGTGTCACATCGCCAGTTGGCAACCCTTCCCGTATGGGATTAATTGACAGATAAACAAACATTACAACAATTCACTGTGACAATTCAGTGATAATTTTGTCTCCGGTGTTCTCTGCAGTGCGCATCGCATAAAGAGTGAAACAATTAAAATATAAAAATCAATACATAATAATAAATAAGGTTATCCAAACAATAATTAAATCCCTAGAGCAGTAAAAAAATATACATACATATACAGTACCAGTCAAAAGTTTGGACACACCTACTCATTCAATGGTTTTTCTTTATTCTTACAATTTTCTACATTGTAGAATAATAGTGAAGACATCAAAACGATGAAATATTAGCCCAAAATAGTAGCCCAAAAAGTGTTACATTTTATATTTGAGACTCTTCAAAGTAGCCACCCTTTGCCTTGATGACAGCTTTGCACACTCTTGGCATTCTCTCAACCAGCTTCACGTGGAATGCTTTTCCAACAGTCTTGAAGGAGTTCCCACATATGCTGAACATTTTTTGGCTGCTTTTCCTTCACTCTGCGGTCCAACTCATCCCAAACCATCTCAATTGGGTTGAGGTCTGGTGATTGTGGAGGCCAGGTCATCTGATGTAGCACTCCATCACTCCTTCTTGGTAAAATAGCCCTTACACGGCCTGGAGGTGTGTTGGGTCATTGTCCTGTTGAAAAACAAATGATATTCCCACTAAGCGCAAATCAGATGGTATGGCGTATCGCTGCAGAATGCTGTGGTAGCCATGCTGGTTAAGTGTGCCTTTAATTCTAAATAAATCACAGACAGTGTCACCAGCAAAGCACCCCACACCATCACACCCCTTCATCCATGCTTCACGGTGGGAACCACACATGAGATCATCCATTCACCTACTCTGCGTCTCACAAAGACATGGTGGTTGGAACCAAAAATCTCAAATTTGGACTCATCAGGTTGTGTTTCTTGGCCCAGGTGCCATTTGGGACACACAGTCTGTCACCAGTGAGAAAGAACATTGCAGCCGTCACACTAACTCTTGCTCCCTTCCTCCGGTGCTCGACATCACCGGTCTACTAACCACTGGTCCTGGCATCCCACATTTTGCACACCTGGCAACCATCACCACCCTGATTACTCTCCCTTCATTATAACCCTCAGTAAGCCTCAGTCATCAGGCAGTATTGGTTTTGGTTACGTTCAGTACTCTTCTCCTGTTTTGTATTTTCTTCATGTCTATTAAACTCACCTTCAGCCACCTGCTTCCTGACTGCCTGCGTACACGTTACAGCCCCACACTACAGATGTGGATTCTGTCCATCTTACCTTTGGTTGTGTTTGACCTGGATAAACAAATCCAGTCTTATATCCAATGAGTAGTAGTCAAGAAGGAACAGTATGCATGTGCCTGGATTCAAGCCTGAGAGGCCCAGGTTCTACATATGAATGTCTTTTCCATGTGTTTGGGAGCCAAGACGCTCTCCATTCAGCCGAAAATACAAGGTTGCTGCTTACTCACAACATCTTCATCCAGAGTGCAGTCTATGGCACCAGAGGAAGAGGAGGAGAGATTTGTTCAGAGTGGAGGAATACCACAGACCACTGACTGGAGAACTGTTGAAGACTGACATTCTGTTCCTTTATGTCAGGATCTGTTTCATTGAGAGCTACAATGGGGGAAAAATTCTAATCTCTACTTCTTCAAGAGAAGGTAAAGGACAAGGCTTGAAGGTGCAATATACGCCTCAAATGGCACCCTATTCCATTTATAGTGCACTACTTTTGACCAGGGACCATCACTATTATGAATGCATCATCATCATCCTCCTCAACAATATCGTCATCATGTTGCCACCCTACCAGGGAAGGAACAGCATTGCGTTCAAAACTTATAAAAGTTTTCATTTATTTTCTTTTTATAACACCATATCACACTTAACTTTTGCCTATGTGCCTCCTGGACATTACACCGCTAGAATCTGTCTGCTGCTGTCTAAAACATCCACCACTCAGAGTCTCTGTTAAAGCTCTTCAGACAACAACATAACTGATACTTCTCTCTCTCTCTGACTCTCTCTCACGCGCTCTCTCTCCATTTGAACAGAACCTACAGAATCTACCTTTGAATCAGGTCTACATTCCTATGAATCATGGTACATTTTTTCAAATTTTGCATGTTAGGTGCCTTGAGTTATTAGAATATTTTTAATTTACACATACAGTGCATTTGGAAAGTATTCCAGACCCTTTTACTTTTTCCACATTTGTTACAGTACAGCCTTATTCAAAAATGTATTAAATTGTTGTTTTTCTCATCAATCTACATACAATATCCCATAATAACAAAGCAAAAACAGGTTTTTAGAAATGTTTGGAAAAAAACGAAGAAAAAATGAACACTTCAATATCACATTAAAATAAGTATTCAGGCCTTTTTGCAGTACTTTATTGAAGAACTTTTGGCAGCGATTACAACCTCAAGTCTTCTTGGATATGACTCTACAAGCTTGGCACAACTGTACTTGGGGAGTTTTTCCCATTCTTCTCTGCAGATCCTCTCAAGCTCGGCCAGGTTGGATTGGCAGCATCGCTGCACAGCTATTTTCCGGTCTCTACAGAGATGTTTGATCAGGTTCAAGTCCGGGCTCTGGCTGGGCCACTCAAGAACATTCAGAGACTTGTGCCGAAGCCACTCCTGTGTTGTCTTGGCTGTGTGTTTAGGGTTGTTGTCCTGTTGAAAAGGTTAACTTTCGCCCCAGTCTGAGTTCCTGAGTGCTCTGGAGCAGGTTTTCATAAAAGATCTCTCTGTACCTTTTGGCAAACTCCAAGCGGGCTGTCATATGCCTTTTACCTAGGTGTGGCTTCTGTCTGGCCACTCTACCATAAAGGCCTGATTGGTGGAGTGCTGCAGAGATGGGAGAACCTTCCAGAAGGACAACCATCTCCACAGAGGAACTCTGGAGCTCTGTCAGAGTGACCACAGGGTTCTTGGTCACCTCCCTGACCAGTGACCTTCTCCCCCAATTGCTCAGTTTGGCAGGGCAGCCATATCTAGGAAGAGTCTTGGTAGTTTGTTTCAAACTTCTTTCATTTAAGAATGATGGAGGCCATGGTGTCCTTGGGGACCTTCAATGCTGCAAAACATTTTTGGTACCCTTCCCCAGATCTGTGTCTCGACACAATCCTGTTTCAGAGCTCTTACGGACAATTCCTTCCACCTCATGGCTTGAATTTTGCTCTGACATGCACTGTCAACTGTGGACCTTATATAGACAGGTGTGTGCCTTTTCAAATCATGTCCAAACAATAAAATTTACCACAGGTGGACTCCAATCAAATTGTAGAAACATCTCAAGGATGATCAATGGAAACAGGATGCACCTGAGCTGAATACTTATGTAAATAAAGTGTTTCTGTTTTTGTTTTTTTATGAATTTCAAAAATGTATAAACCTCTTTTTGCTTTGTCATTATGGGGTATTGTGTTTAGACTGATGAGGGGCGGGAAACGATTGAATCCATTTCAGAATAAGGCTGTAACGTAACAAAATGTGGAAAAAGGGAATGGGGTCTGAAGAACTTTCCGAATGCGCTGTAAGTAATGTGGTTTTCATTTTCATGTGATTGATATTTTGTTCGTCATAATATGGACGTAATAAATATTGGACATTTTAAATGACATAATAGGAAAGTAACATTGGAACAACATACTGAAAGGTAAATGTGTTACCTAGAGATCTAGAGTAGGGTCAATGACCCACTAGCGCCAAATGTTGAAATGTGTCACTTCTTTCTCCCTGGGAAGAGGTCCTTGGCTGTAGCTGTAACCCTGTGTGCACTGCTGCCTCTTTTCCATGCTGGCTGCTGGATTGAACCAGCTAAACCAGGTAAAGGACAAAGATAACCAGCTGTTAACAAACCTACACACACACAAACACACACACACACACACACACACACACACACACACACACACACACACACACACACACACACACACACACACACACACACAAGTACACACAAGTACACAAAACACAAATATATTTAATAACCAAAAAAAAGAACCCTTCTTATAGAAATATTATGATGTGATATTAGGGTTATATTTCAGTGGTCCTCCACATGACCTTTAACCTCATTTCATATTGTTATGGACTGATGTTTCTTGAACGTGGCATGACATCACAACAAATATGTATGTTTTATTGTTTAGGCACGAGGCAGTGTCTTTACGACAAGGATGGGACGTGGCATGATATCGGGTCCCGCTGGAGAACCAGTGGTTGCATGAAGTGCTATTGTCAAGCCAACAGGGACATGTCATGCTGCCAGGTGTGAGTACAATACACAGCTTTTATTCTAGCACCCACTAAATGTCTGGTCCATATAACCCTCAGCCTTCCCAGTCTGTACCTACCACACTGGTCCATATAACCCTCAGCCTTCCCAGCCTGTACCACCACACTGGTCCATATAACCCTCAGCCTTCCCAGCCTGTACCACCACACTGGTCCATATAACCCTCAGCCTTCCCAGCCTGTACCACCACACTGGTCCATTTAACCCTCGGCCTTCTCAGTCTGTACCTACCACACTGGTCCATATAACCCTCAGCCTTCCCAGCCTGTACCATCACACTGGTCCATATAACCCTCAGCCTTCCCAGCCTGTACCTACCACACTGGTCCATATAACCCTCAGCCTTCCCAGCCTGTACCACCACACTGGTCCATATAACCCTCAGCCTTCCACCACACTGGTCCATATAACCCTCAGCCTTCCCAGCCTGTACCACCACACTGGTCCATATAACCCTCAGCCTTCCACCACACTGGTCCATATAACACTCAGCCTTCCCAGCCTGTACCACCACACTGGTCCATATAACCCTCAGCCTTCCCAGCCTGTACCACCACACTGGTCCATATAACCCTCAGCCTTCCCAGCCTGTACCTACCACACTGGTCCATATAACACTCAGCCTTCCCAGCCTGTACCACCACACTGGTCCATATAACCCTCAGCCTTCCCAGACTGTACCACCACACTGGTCCATATAACCCTCAGCCTTCCCAGCCTGTACCACCACACTGGTCCATATAACCCTCAGCCTTCCCAGCCTGTACCACCACACTGGTCCATATAACCCTCAGCCTTCCCAGCCTGTACCTACCACACTGGTCCATATAACCCTCAGCCTTCCCAGCCTGTACCACCACACTAGTCCATATAACCCTCAGCCTTCCCAGCCTGTACCACCACACTGGTCCATATAACCCTCAGCCTTCCCAGCCTGTACCACCACACTGGTCCATATAACCCTCAGCCTTCCCAGCCTGTACCACCACACTGGTCCATATAACCCTCAGCCTTCCCAGCCTGTACCACCACACTGGTCCATATAACCCTCAGCCTTCCCAGTCTGTACCACCACACTGGTCCATATAACCCTCAGCCTTCCCAGCCTGTACTACCACACTGGTCCATATAACCCTCAGCCTTCCCAGTCTGTACCACCACACTGGTCCATATAACCCTCAGCCTTCCCAGCCTGTACCACCACACTGGTCCATATAACCCTCAGCCTTCCCAGCCTGTACTACCACACTGGTCCATTTAACCCTCAGCCTTCCCAGCCTGTACCACCACACTGGTCCATATAACCCTCAGCCTTCCCAGCCTGTACCACCACACTGGTCCATATAACCCTCAGCCTTCCCTGTCTGTACCACCACACTGGTCCATATAACCCTCAGCCTTCCACCACACTGGTACATATAACACTCAGCCTTCCCAGCCTGTACTACCACACTGGTCCAAATAACCCTCAGCCTTCCACCACACTGGTACATATAACACTCAGCCTTCCCAGCCTGTACCACCACACTGGTCCATATAACCCTCAGCCTTCCCAGTCTGTACCACCACACTGGTCCATATAACCCTCAGCCTTCCCAGCCTGGAACACCACACTGGTCCATATAACCCTCAGCCTTCCCAGCCTGTACCACCACACTGGTCCATATAACCCTCAGCCTTCCCAGCTTGTACCTACCACACTGGTCCATATAACCCTCAGCCTTCCCAGCTTGTACCACCACACTGGTCCATATAACCCTCAGCCTTCCCAGCCTGTACCACCACACTGGTCCATATAACCCTCAGCCTTCCCAGCCTGTACCACCACACTGGTCCAATTAACCCTCAGCCTTCCCAGCCTGTACCACCACACTGGTCCATATAACCCTCAGCCTTCCCAGCCTGTACCACCACACTGGTCCATATAACCCTCAGCCTTCCCAGCCTGTACCACCACACTGGTCCAAATAACCCTCAGCCTTCCCAGCCTGTACCACCACACTGGTCCATATAACCCTCAGCCTTCCCAGCCTGTACTACCACACTGGTCCATATAACACTCAGCCTTGCCAGTCTGTACCACCACACTGGTCCATATAACCCTCAGCCTTCCCAGCCTGTACCACCACACTGGTCCATATAACCCTCAGCCTTCCCAGCCTGTACCACCACACTGGTCCATATAACCCTCAGCCTTTCACCACACTGGTCCATATAACCCTCAGCCTTCCCAGCCTGTACCACCACACTGGTCCATATAACCCTCAGCCTTCCACCACACTGGTCCATTTAACCCTCAGCCTTCCCAGCCTGTACCTACCACACTGGTCCATATAACCCTCAGCCTACCCAGCCTGTACCACCACACTGGTCCATATAACCCTCAGCCTACCCAGCCTGTACCACCACACTGGTCCATAACCCTCAGCCTTCCCAGCCTGTACCTACCACACTGGTCCATATAACCCTCAGCCTTCCCAGTCTGTACCACCACACTGGTCCATATAACCCTCAGCCTTCCCAGCCTGGAACACCACACTGGTCCATATAACCCTCAGCCTTCCCAGCCTGTACCAACACACTGGTCCAAATAACCCTCAGCCTTCCCAGCCTGTACCACCACACTGGTCCATATAACCCTCAGCCTTCCCAGCCTGTACTACCACACTGGTCCATATAACACTCAGCCTTGCCAGTCTGTACCACCACACTGGTCCATATAACCCTCAGCCTTCCCAGCCTGTACCACCACACTGGTCCATATAACCCTCAGCCTTCCCAGCCTGTACCACCACACTGGTCCATATAACCCTCAGCCTTTCACCACACTGGTCCATATAACCCTCAGCCTTCCCAGCCTGTACCACCACACTGGTCCATATAACCCTCAGCCTTCCACCACACTGGTCCATATAACCCTCAGCCTTCCCAGCCTGTACCTACCACACTGGTCCATATAACCCTCAGCCTACCCAGCCTGTACCACCACACTGGTCCATATAACCCTCAGCCTACCCAGCCTGTACCACCACACTGGTCCATAACCCTCAGCCTTCCCAGCCTGTACCTACCACACTGGTCCATATAACCCTCAGCCTCCCCAGTCTGTACCACCACACTGGTCCATATAACCCTCAGCCTTCCCAGTCTGTACCACCACACTGGTCCATATAACCCTCAGCCTTCCCAGTCTGTACCACCACACTGGTCCATATAACCCTCAGCCTTCCCAGTCTGTACCACCACACTGGTCCAAATAACCCTCAGCCTTCCCAGCCTGTACCACCACACTGGTCTAAATAACCCTCAGCCTTCCCAGCCTGTACCTACCACACTGGTCCATATAACCCTCAGCCTTCCCAGCCTGTACTACCACACTGGTCCATATAACACTCAGCCTTGCCAGTCTGTACCACCACACTGGTCCATATAACCCTCAGCCTTCCCAGCCTGTACCACCACACTGGCCCATATAACCCTCAGCCTTCCCAGCCTGTACCACCACACTGGTCCATATAACCCTCAGCCTTCCCAGTCTGTACCACCACACTGGTCCATATAACCCTCAGCCTTCCCAGCCTGTACCACCACACTGGTCCATATAACCCTCACAGTGCTCATTGTTACCATCTCTAGCTCAGTGGTTTAACAATAGAATGAGGGAGTTACCTCAATTACCTCGACTAACCTGTACCCCCGCACATTGACTCGGTACCGGTACCCCCTGTTATTTTATTATGTTACTTTTTTAACTTTAGTTTATTTAGTAAACATTTCGTTAACTCTTATTTTCTTAAAACTGCATTGTTGGTTAAGGGTTTCTAAGTAAGCATTTCACGGTAAGGTCTACACCTGTTGTATAAATTTGATTTGAGAATGAGTGAGTGAAAGTCCATACATTTTCTACCAAAGTATTTGCTGATGCTGATTGTTTGATTGCAGGTATTCTGAGCCCACAAGATTTCCTGATGATTGCATGAAGGAGTTTGACCAAAAGGCATGTAAATACAACGTGTTCAAGAAGAATGATCTCTCCATTCCATGCCCTATCTACGGTGGTAAGAGGAAGTGATGGGTTTTCTTCCCCGTGCTCTGAATAAACAGGGTATAAAACTACAAATAGTTTTGCGTAAGAGACTGTTTAAAAAAAGTGTGTATTCATTTCCTTTTTGTTAACAGCTTTTTACACCATATCACACTTTACTATTGTCTATGGGGCCCCATCTCCCTGGAACTAGCGATTTGATAACCAATTTCAACAGAATTACAGGTTGTCACTCAAGAGTCCCCCCCCACCCCACCCCGGTTGAGCAAACACAATGACTTGTGTTAAATCTAGTATGAACATTGTGAGTTGTTGGAAAGAAGACCGATTTGACTCCTGATCTTAGAGAGTTTTGCCCAGGGCCCTGGATACAAGTAGTGGATTATAAAAGGGATTAGATAGTGGGGTATTTGGGACATTATTAATCAGTTAGTCAGAAAACATTTTAACTTCCAGTGAACCAGAATCCCATCCTGCAGTTGTGGCTAGATTGAGTACAGCTAAAGTTAAAAAAAATAAAAAAATAAAAATTGAGTCACGTCTGTGACAATTTTAGATAACCCTTTTCCTAAGCTTAAACCAATTCTCATATGGAAACACTTGAGTACATGAGAGATTCAATGTATATTGAAAGCATGTGCTTCCACACAGGTGGGGTTCCTGAGTTAATTAAGCAATTAACACCAGGGGTTGGAACCTGTTCAGGGAACAGAACAACATTTTTCAAGGAACAGAAATAGAACCTGGAATGAAAGTGATCCATACTGTTCCGGAACAGAACCATTACTTTAAAAGCATGGGAACCGGTTAATGAAGTTCTTATACATTCCAGGCATTTTTTTCTAGTCCTACAACAAAAACTCAAAGCGCCTATGCAAAACCCTCACTCTGTCACTCAGGCCATTATTTTACTACCATGGCTATGCACCCATTGGATGACAACGCCCACATCCACATGGCACGAGTGGTCACTAAATAATATGATGAGCATGAAAACTATGTAAACCATATGCCATGGCCGTCTCAGTCACCAGGTCTCAACCCAATTGAACACTTATGGGAGACTTTTTCTAAAATATTTTATGAGATTGGAAAACCTTTTGGGAGGAATCTAAGACCATTCCTCCACACATTATCTTTCCAGATCCTTGATACCCTTCGTCTGTGCTTATGGACTGCCCTCTTTAAGTCAAACCACAGGTTTTCAATGGGGTTCAATTCCAGAGACAGATGGCCATTGCAAAATGTTGATTTTGTGGTCAATTAGGCTAACCACTTCTTTGTGGATTTTGATGAATGCTTGCTTGGGGTTATTATCTTGCTGGAAGATCTACTTGTGGCCAAGTGTCAGCCTCCTTGCAGAGGCAAAAAACATTTTGGGCTAAAATGTCCTGGTACTTGGTAAAGTTTGTGATGTCGTTGACCTTATAGGGCCCCAGGACCAGTGGAAGCTAAATAGCGCCATAACATCACAGATCCACCACCATATTTTACTGTAGGTATGAGGTACTTTTCTGCAGAAGCTTCTGTTTTTCAACACCAAACCCACTGCTTTCAATACATGTAAAAAAAAGAATAATACAAAAATAAAAGTAAATTGGTTTTCATCACAGCGACGATATGCAGAAAAGAATACCCATACCTACTGTAAAATATGGTGGTGGATCTTTGATGTTATGGGGCTATTTCGTTTCCACTGGTCCTGGGGCTCTTGTTAATGTCAACAGCATCATGAACATTACCCAGAAATATAGGGGGCCATTTGGGGTATGTGAATCAGTGAGAGGCCCTTCAATGTAGTCTCTAGTTGCAGTACCGGATTCACACAACAGAGGGCAGTGTTCAACGCAGCACATTACAACCCAGCATACAACACACAACACAATCCATTGTATTGTACAAGTGGGATTCCAGTGGCAGTAAAATGACATTAGCATGTAGGAAGGCTGCACTATATTTGGAGTAAGGGGTGGAACACCCAGACCATAACCATGACAACAGTAAAACAGTGACAAGGGAGATATGAGATAGCAATCATATCATTACTTCTGTTAAGTTTACTTAACATTTGGGAAGTGACCAAATTCATCAAAATCCACAGACCCCTATCCATGTAATAGGATCCTGGTCAAAGTAATGCACTATATAGGGTGGGGGGGGGGCATACTGCATACCAATCAGTCATAGTGGGGAAATGACTGATTGGCCCGAAAAGGCTTCTAGAACATTGTGGGGTTAAGTTGTTTAATAAACATTGAACTGTTGCCGGGCAGATCTGTTTTGCTGCTTGGTTCCAATCAGTGATAAAGTGGAACACTGGAGCGGCAGTTAGCCTGGGCCAGTCAGAGGTGGACAAGCACCTCTCCAGACGAAGCCATTAGCAGTACCACAGAAAAACAACTCTCTACTTTGTCTGTCTGCCCTTGCTTATTACCCTATGCACTAGGCCATTTATTATAATGAAAACAGGGAGATAAATAGATGAAGCAGAGCTGACATTCATTTCATCTCTCTCGTGGACAGAAAACTGCTTGTCTTCATATCTTAACCAAACCTAGAACGCGTCCCAAATGGTGACCTATTCCTATAGGGCTATGGTCACAGGTAGTGTGCTATGTAGGAAATATGGTTCCTGATGACTCACTCTCAATGTAACTCCTCTGCTCTATCGTTCACTACATACAGTCTGAGACTGCCACCCTAGAAGTCGTTTGTGGGACTTCAAAATGAGGGGCGTTCATCAGCGATTGGATCGTCTCTAACCAGTCAGAGTATCAAAGTTGATATCATGTAGGGCCGCCTCTTGCCCAACCCATTAGTTTTCTGGGACCAATCAGAACGGTCAGAATGTGTACGCATTCCAGAAAATCGTCAGGGAGGGAGGCAAATCCAGACTCATCGTGCAGAAGAAACGATGCGATGGGTAGCCAGACAAGGGAACATGGTGCCATTTTGGGGACACACCCTCAACGGCTTTCTCATCTGTCCTTCTCTTGGAATACACTGTAGATTTCTACAACGGAATAGAGAGGCAGATCTCCCTCTCCCTACTGCGTGTCTGACAGACAATTTATGGAGGGAAAAATAACAGGTCCCGGCCAAACACACACATTTTCCAATACATTTATTCATAATTGAACAATCAAAATGGTGCACCATCACTGACAGAACATCAATATCTATTTTAAACTGGCTAATAAATAAAAAATATCTCCATATCTGGAGCCTCGTCCAGGCTTGACTCGGTCCCACAGCATTCACTGTCCTCAGATCAATTAGGGCATAGCGTCTTGTAGCTACATCCCAAATGGGCACCCTATTCCCCATTTAGTGCACTACTTTTAACCAGGGCGCCCCAATGCTATGGGCCGTGGTCAACCGCAGTGCACAAAAATATAGAGTGCCATTTGGGACGCAGCCCTACTCCCCATCAACTCAGCCACACAGCCCTAGCAGTAGATTAGTAATGACGACCTCCCTTCGACTTATGAAGGATAAACATTTGTCTTCAAAATCTTGAACTGGAGATGCTTGGATGCTCCTCTATTCTTTTCTGTTAAGAGAAACCACAAGTACTGAGAAATGACAGGTCTGAATCCTAAATGGCACCCTATTCCCTATATAGTGCACCCCTTTTGCCCCTACCCCCCTCTTATTATGGTTTCAAATTGCCACCATAAGTTCAAAGTGTTCAGTATATCTATGTTCATATTTCAGAACATACGGATTCTTTAGACATATAGAATGGTGAAAATATACATGCTGAGGGCAAATGGGGAGCCGCTCTACATGATCACTAACCCAAACAGGTTAGTACTAAATATGTTACAACTTCCCCCGGTCTCTCCTTACTAATGGAACGTGTAACTTTAAAACTATTTCCCTCCCTCTTCCCTCCCCCGCGAATCAAGGTAATTCAGAAAAGCATGACAGAGTTAGAGGGTATTTTTCAATGAAAGTAAAGGACAGTAATGTTACATTTAAGGAAGGAAGCCCTATCACGGCTCAGTGTAAGATGCAGACACCGGAGACAAAGGGCTGAGAGACAGAGGTTTAATCCTAGACACATGCAAAGTGGGATGTATAAGGAGGGTGCGGGGGCAACAGAAGACGAACAGCAGAGGGGCTAAGGATTTGAGATGGGGAAAGGGCCGATAAAACCCGGGGAAAGTTTACGGGCCCCTCACCTTATCAGAATCCATCTGAATATTTCCTGCAGGGAGGAGACAGTGAAGCGATGGAATTCACATTTCTCTGCTTCACAAAAAGCTGGTTCTCCAGGAGACGCTGGAGGTTATTTCTAGAAACGAAATTACAGTTGCTAATAGTAGAGGCCATATACATTGTTTGTCATAAAATACGTTCTCTCGCGCTATCGATCTGTGAGTAATTAGGAAAAACGGCGTTAGTGTTCATGCCGGTTCTTTCCAGTTTTACTGGGTGGTGAAGGATGCACCTTTCCAATAAATATCAAGGGTCTGATTCTGGTGACGTGATCGATGCTTGACTGCCGTTTGAAAAAAAAAAATCTCAATCTTATCCATAATAATTTCATAAATGTGGACTACCCGCAAAGTATCTTCGAACAGTTGACTAGAGCGCACGTGCCAAGGCCAGAAGTAGCACATTTGCTATTTAGCGCAACAGTGTTTGTGACAAAACTATCCGTAGAGTTGAAAACGCAATGGCAACACATTGAATTTAAGATTTTTATTCGGTACGTGAAAACTTAAGCGAAAATGTACATTTTGTGTGCACTACGTCATCATGCAGTGGATTTTTATATTCAACAAGTTCGTTTTTTAAATTCTTGTTGACAAATAATTTATACACAAACAAAAATTCCAGAATTCTATACCAAAAATACAAATATTTTTGATAGAATTGAATCATCTTGTTAATCATCATTATCCCTAGTGAATAACAAAAAGAATAACATCTTCCTGAATCATTGAGATTTTTTCCAAGTGAATACAATTGCACTTGATTTGTGTTTTTTATTATTTTATTTTTTGTATTTATTTAGTATTTTGTTTATACCTGTGTTTTGTTTGACATGTTTGATGTAGCGATATAAGTTGATAATTTTGTATTATTAATAAAAAAAAGTAAAAAAAAACCTAAATATACAAATTAACTAATACAAAAAATACAAAAAAGTCAGTTTGGTGGAAACACCACTGATGGGAAAATGCTACTGTTTTCTTTATTCGGATTTTAGAATATTTGCATGAAAATCTGTCGTAAATTGGATGGAAACCGAGCTAGTGTCCGACGTGGAGTCAAGACGAAGTTAAAACGTATCCAACGTCGAGACCAATACACTGTAGACCGGTCTGGAATAATGCAACACTGGTGTGTTGTTGCATGGCAGAACTAGCTAAGGGGTCTAGCCAATCAATGTATTTATTTAGCCAGGATAGTTCACTCAGTGACCAGGGCCCATAGGCTGCACCGTTCGGGACGCCCTGAGTGATCCAGTGGTCTCCATTTGCCAGTACAATATGTCATGGTATTGTTGGGTTGATTACACTTCATAACAGAATGCTTTGGTACATATCGATATCATCACACAGACGCCAAGGAAACTGAACTGTTGCCATGACTGTTCCATGAAATTTGAATTCCATTCTCTGTAAAATAATGATCAATCATGTTTTATTCATGTGAATTATAATCCATAAAAAGTGCAAATTCAACAACGAAATGTGCTGACAATTCCAACTAATACACCAAGCTCATTTACGAAAATAATTAGTACACAAACATATTTCATAAATTAATGTATAAAATTGCAAATAAAATACATCAATAGTGTACTATCATCCCATGGTATTAGATGTAGCCTAGCAACTGAATTAAGAGAGTTTTTGAATTACTTACATTTTATACCGGGCCATTTTCTTTATAGTGTTACTGTACTTTAACAAATGTATAGCAATACTGTAGTACTTATATTCTATAATCAAGGCAAATATATTAAAATGACAACCATGGAAAGGTAACATGTTAGGAAGAGAGGCAATCCTGTCACTTTGGACTTAAAACAACAAACGGAAATTAGAATCATAGTTAGCCGACATCTAATTCTGAAAAACATTTGGACTCAATACTCAGGTATTCACCGTTTTTTTCCAGAAATTCTGGCTAAAGTATTCCCGGATTTCTTGCTTATTCCCTTCAGAATTTGGGAATCTTCAAACTGGGACTTCTGGAAAACCTGTGAATTTTGGGGAAATGTCCAGAATTGAAAGCCTATTGGCACCTCATATGGTAGTAGTATTTACTGACAGACACAATCATAATACGGTCCGCTTGAAGCACGCAAAATGTTTTCATCCCCGTGGCTAAATGGGACATGGTGACAGGTTTGGTGGTCATGGGTACATTTAGACAACAAGATGAGACCAATCATTAACTTACCCCTTAATACTTGTTGAGTTCATTAAGCAGTTTTACCACAGCCTGCATGAATGAAGTGACTGAGAACAACATGCCACTCACTCCAGCTTTCTGGTATTTGGTCAAGTATTTCATGTTACAAAGTTTAAGGAATAATTTAGATAGCGATTCAATTACGAAGGAAGTTCCCAACATAAATACAGTCCGAAGTAACAAATGTGTTTTTCCATGTTAGATCAGATAGTATATCAACTGAAACACATCATATGGGGCTCCTGAGTGGCGCAGCGGTCTATTGCACTGCATCTCAGTGCTGGAGGCGTCACTACAGACCCTGGTTCGATTCCAGGCTGTATCACAACCGGACGTTATTGGGAGTCCCATAGGGCGGCGCGCAATGGGCCCAGCTTCGCCCGTGTTAGGGCTTGGCCGGGGTAGGCCGTCATTGTAAATAAGAATTTGTTCTTAACTGACTTGCCTAGGTTAAAGGTTAAATAAATATCCTCTTGAGCATTGAGATAATACACGTGAAAGTTTATACTGAATCAGCCCAGGTGTTCTGTTATGTTAACAGATCCAAAATAAAGCTATTTTATAGTCTGATGACAACCAAAGAAGTGTCTAGTTGTAACCAGATAATGATTAGACAATAATCTACCCATAGTGCAGTGAGACGCGAGGGCAATGTCAACCAAACCATTAGCATGTTGTGATTCTAGGAGTGTTGGATTGTTACCAAGCAATATCTTAAAATAAGCCAAATTATAAAACTGCATCAATATGCTGATAGGCTAAAACTACTAAATAACTATTCTCTCGTCTTCCACGTCCTCATTCTAGAGATTACATTTTCATTTAATTAATTTTGAAAAACAAAGACAATTAAATTAATACATTTAATAACTTCTCCTGAAAAAAGTTGATTCCTCAGTGCTTCCTAACTGATCGGGTGCTAATTTGCATACTACCATCGCACAAATCTAAAAAGGTAGAACATATTCCTCCTCTGAAAAACAACCAGAGTACAGTAGTTGAGAAACAAGAGATGGTTCTAGAAACTCTGACGTCATATAGAAGAGCTGTGAGAGGGACCTAGATACTGATGATGTCATACTGTATTTTCTGTCTTCAGGCTTATGCAGAGCTTTCGCCTCCCCTCATCGTTTTTGCAGAGTGGTTCCCAGTTCAGTTGTCTCCCCATAGCCTAGTGACACTAGGCTGCCTTAGTGCTGGAGTAGTGGTGTCACTTTCAATCGGAGGACGGACTCACTGTAATGGATGGAACGGAATTTATGGTTTCAATGTGTTTGATACCATTCCATTCACTCCAGCCATTATTATGAGACGTCCTCCCCTCACCAGCCTCCTCTGTACTGCAGGGTTGAGAGCAACATGTACCTCTTCAAATAAAATAGTAGCCAGGTCCCAGCCAGGCTTTAGCTTGGCCTTAACCAATCAGAATGGTCATCTGGCTCCGGTGCGCTTGACAACGATAGTGCCAGCCACCATGTCATACACAGTCCTGTTGTGTTGGAAGAAGAAGACCGTGATGAAGGCTGGGAACAAGAAGGCAATGGAGAAGTTTTTGTTCAAGGCTCGGACTGTCGATCTGAAGAGGGACACAGGAACAAGACGTGTGAAAGTCACGGAGATGATAGAAACAATAAACAGATGAGCAGAACATCAAGAGACTTCATCTAATGGCCAGATTGTCATGTTTCACCTCATCACCACTTCAAAAATCAAGTGTCAAATAACCAAATGAGCTGGTTTATTATTTCACAACACGTGGATTGATGAGAGGGTTGGTTTTGGTGTGATCCACTACTTACGCAGAGAGAGTGACATTAGTGGCAGGCACCACAAGGACCCGGTTGGGTTGAACCAGGACGGAGGAATCACAGCTGATCACTCTGAGACCAATGAGAAACTTCCCCGGAGTGGCGCCCCCTGCTCCCCAGATACACACAATCTGACAGGAGACAATCAATCAATAAAACCGTACTATCAACAGAGGGAACTTGTATTTGCAGACAGAGAGGAGAAACATGATCAAATACACAGAATCCATATCAAAGAGTTAAAACACAAATCACACTGCAACTTCAGGACAAAGACAGAAACATCATCACACTGCAACTTCAGGACAAAGACAGAAACATCAGCTCACTGCAACTTCAGGACAAAGACAGAAACATCAGCTCACTGCAACTTCAGGACAAAGACAGAAACATCAGCTCACTGCAACTTCAGGACAAAGACAGAAACATCAGCACACTGCAACTTCAGGACAAAGACAGAAACATCAGCACACTGCAACTTCAGGACAAAGACAGAAACATCAGCACACTGCAACTTCAGGACAAAGACAGAAACATCATCACACTGCAACTTCAGGACAAAGACAGAAACATCAGCACACTGCAACTTCAGGACAAAGACAGAAACATCAGCACACTGCAACTTCAGGACAAAGACAGAAACATCATCACACTGCAACTTCAGGACAAAGACAGAAACATCATCACACTGCAACTTCAGGACAAAGACAGAAACATCATCACACTGCAACTTCAGGACAAAGACAGAAACATCAGCACACTGCAACTTCAGGACAAAGACAGAAACATCAGCACACTGCAACTTCAGGACAAAGACAGAAACATCAGCACACTGCAACTTCAGGACAAAGACAGAAACATCAGCACACTGCAACTTCAGGACAAAGACAGAAACATCAGCACACTGCAACTTCAGGACAAAGACAGAAACATCAGCACACTGCAACTTCAGGACAAAGACAGAAACATCAGCACACTGCAACTTCAGGACAAAAACAGTCAAGGGTCATTTCACAGCCCAGAGACATTTAAGCAGAAAATAAAAACATTCTATGTGATTTCTGTTCATAGTAGCAGTTTGATTTGTCACCTGACCTCATAGAAACACACTAGTATCCGGTAGACCAGGGCGACCAGCATCATCTTCTGGAGTTCTTCCATGGACGTGTCTTCATCTATTTCCTCCACAATGAAATGCATGGCAAACTTGGAAATGTCCCTGAAAGAAAAATACAAATGATTCTTCAATCATGACTATATACAGTAGGTATGCATGCTACAAATGATTCTTCATTAATATATACAGTAGTTATGCATGCTACAAATGATTCTTCAATCATGACTATATACAGCAGGTATGCATGCTACAAATGATTCTTCAATCATAACTATATATACACAGTAGTTATGCACGCTAAAAATGATTCTTCAATCATAACTATATACACAGTAGGTATGCATGCTACAAATGATTCTTCCATCATAACTATATACACAGCAGGCATTGGACTAATCTTTACCATCACCGATGGAGTGCAAAACATATCAATTTCTAGGATGTTGAAATAAAATACTATTCCCTGTAGTGCACTACTTTTGATCAGGGGCCCAATAGAGGGGGGGCCCATAGAGGGGGGCCCCAATAGAGCTCTGGTCTAAAGGAAAGCACTATAGGGAATAGAAGAACAGAAACATTTGTATTAAACTAAACTCACTTCATCCCACTCAGATGCATGATGCTGAGAATAATAGTTGCTTTGATGAAGAACAGAATGAAGAAATCCACCATTTCAGCCATGAACCTTTGAAGAGGAGAGGGAATACTGTATTCTCGACCTGCAAACACATGCAACACATTTACATTTGAGTCATTTAGCAGACGCCAGGGGTCACCAAACTCTTTCCATTCGGGAACCCCTTTCCAGCGTTGGGTAACATCCCAGGCCACCCCTGCGCTGCACGAGCCATGTCTATTTCTATGGGCACAAGCAATGTTCATGACACAAACTGTTCACACTCCTCGTTGGTGGAGAGAATTTTGCAGGTTTAAAGCTTATTTCCTGCAATTCTACACATTTTGTCATGTGGTGCAAAGAAAATGTTGCAGTTTTAAAGCACATTTTCTTGGAATTATATACACTTTGCCATGTCTAATGTGAATTCATGTGATATTTGAGTGACCAAAGTTGCCGACCCAAAGTTTGGGAACCACTGATTTAGCAGATGCTTTTATCCAAAGCATCTTCGTGAGTAAAAACATTTTCATATTGATTTTCTGTACTGGTCCCCCATGGGGATCAAACCCACAACCCTGGTGCTGCAAGCACCATGCTCTACCAAATGACCCACAAACGTCGCCAACACATTCATTGATGATGGTTATTGTCCTTCAAGAGGAAATTCCTTGTTTCAAAATTGTTAATATGCCTAGGTTGGGAGTCTTTAGCAACCCTGGCCTATAGCAGATGAGCCTATGGTTTGAACTTTAGCAGACAACAGAGGGCACTATTTTCATAATTCATCACTGTAACAGGCCTGTCATGTTGCTTTATCTCAAACACTTCTTTAGCTATTTAGCGTTATCATATTAGACACATTAACCAAATACAATAATAACAACATCTGTGTCTGATAGCTACCTGGCCGTTGTGCATTGCCGTTCTGTTGTGGTTGTTGTTGCGCTGGTACTGAAGTGGACACAGCACCACTCCCAGCCGTTTCCCCAGGCGGAATTCCAGCCGCGGGGATGGCGGTTGGATACGTCGACAATGGGAGTCCAAATGGATTATTGTACCAGTTCTGAGCATCAAAATTAGGGAAATCCGCTGGCCAGACAGGTGCAGTGAATGGTTGCACTGGTTGCGGTGCAAAATACGGAGGAGAAGACACTGCCAGCCAACTTTGCCAGTTCACATATGCCGTGTAGTACTGCCACATCCACCCCTGCAACTTTTCACAGTACTCCGAGGTTGTACGTGTTTCGACAGTGCCCTTTCCACTTTCCGACGTGTCTTGGTGACGTAATTTCGGCGTATTTTCGCCGATATCTAGCTTCTCTCTAATATTAAAAGACATGTTTTTCTTATCGACTTGTCTGTTTGTGTTCTCCAAATCAGCCATGTTTAACGCCGACGTCACATCCGGAAGGATGTTTCCATTTCCGTAAAGAAAATATACGATTTCTGGAATAACATCATTACTGTGATAATAATTGCAAATATTTTGCGAGTAAGCTGTATTCAAAGAGGTAAACAATATCGATGATAAAACAATCACTCACAGCAACATTTCATTAAATAAATCGTTTCGTCATCCCATTCCCAGCCTGGCCGAAATTAACACCGTGCACTTCTATGTACCACTAGGGCGCAGCCCTGCTACCCTTATAGTGAAAGACGCAGAGCATTGGAAATACACTGACTAGCCTTCTGTACCAGATAGTATTATTGACTGTTCTTCACTCCAATCACAATGAATTAGACTATGGTCTTTAGTTCCAAACCCATCACTAATAGCCATATTATTTTCACCTATCCTGTTTTCAGATCATTGCCAAAGAATGACCAGAGAAAGAGAGGAGATCTTTGTTCCATTAAGGCCTGGTATATCCTTGAAATGACTTACATCTCACACATTCAATGGATGACTGGGGGTGCAGTGTGCACCACCTTGTCCTGCAAATCTCCCACTGTCTGTATATTTTATATAGCAATAGTAGGCTATTTAGCCACTCAGTGTTTTTTGCACTTTGAGAATTGTGAAATTGAATGCATCTGATATGCCCTCTATTTCCACCACTACTGCTTTTCTTAACGTTTTACAGCAAGCAAACAGTTAATACGTTCAATTACATTACAGCCTTCGTCTCAGAATTCCTTAGCCAAGTAATTTCCAAGAACTTGCCAATCAGTTCTTTGATGCCTCAAAATAAAATAAATCTGTTCAAAGGACCCCTGCCACTACCACAGCGTCTAAAGAAAAATCTGAGGCACAAGGCCATTTTCAAAGAACTGCCTTAAGTAAGCTTAACCTAAACAACAATGTGGTTATTCAGCCGGAACAATCGGACACTCAGGGTTCCGTCGTTCTTTGGCAGATCAGATTGTAATAGAAAGTCCCTGAATGTGTTCTCATGATACAGGGGACTGGTAAGTTGAGTAGGGGTGGACAGGGGACTGGTAAGTTGAGTAGGGGTGGACAGGGGACTGGTAAGTTGAGTAGGGGTGGACAGGGGACTGGTAAGTTGAGTAGGGGTGGACAGGGGACTGGTAAGTTGAATAAGGGTGGTCAGGGGACTGGTAAGTTGAGTAGGGGTGGACAGGGGACTGGTAAGTTAAGTAGGGGTGGACAGGGGACTGGTAAGTTGAGTAGGGGTGGACAGGGGACTGGTAAGTTGAGTAGGGGTGGACAGGGGACTGGTAAGTTAAGTAGGGGTGGACAGGGGACTGGTAAGTTGAGTAGGGGTGAACAGGGGACTGGTAAGTTGAGTAGGGGTGGACAGGGGACTGGTAAGTTGAGTAGGGGTGGACAGGGGACTGGTAAGTTGAGTAGGGGTGGACAGGGGACTAGTAAGTTAAGTAGGGGTGGACAGGGGATATAGTAAGGAGAAGAAAAGGGAAAATGGAGCGAAAGAATAACAAAAATGTCATTGGAGTGTGTGCAAATGTGTGTGTGTGTGCGTGCGTGTGCGTACATGTGCGTGTGTGTCCTTGGTCTTATTCAACTTGGCTAGGTCAGCTTTCATTAATCAGGACAGATTGCTGCAGGAGCAGGCTGCAGGAGCACCACCCATGGTCATAATCATTCACTAAAACCCCCAAATCTTTCGGAGAATTTGGCCCCAACCTACTGCCCCAGAAAGCCCTAATTAAAGGAATTAGGTGCACTTGCTTGGACTGGAAGTCTGTGTCTGTGTCCTAAATGGCACCCTATTCCCTATTTAGTGCATTTCTTTTGACCAGAGCCCTATGGACCCCCCTATGGGCCCTAGTCAAAAGTAGTGCACTATATAGGGAATTGGCTGCCATTTGGGATGAAGTCTTTGCATCCACAACAATTAGCCTGTTACAGATGAGGAGAGGTCACAACGTAGACCTTAAACTGGGATTTGGCCTCCCCTCTAGACCTCCCCATACACCCCCCAGCCACTCTGATACTACGTCTGCCTCAAATGGCACCCTATTCCCGTTATAGTGCACTTATGACCAGGACCCATAGGGGGGCACATAGGGTTGTGGTCAAGTAGTACACTATATAGTAAATAGGGTGCCATTTGGGACGTACCCTAGGACATCACATTCCATATAAATTGTCCTTTTGTGTTTGACTAACAACAGCATACCAAGGGACCCCATGACATTTACTCCTCAGTTGTAACCCTGCTGGTTTCAAAGTATGTGCAAGACAGTGTGAGCTTTTTGATCCAATAGTTATGTGCATAGTTGATACATTTGGCAAACACAATGTTCGAGGAATAGGTTGGTCTTGGTTTTCAAGAAACACTCCCGGATGTGTTGACTGAACTATCAAGTGTGTGTGTGTGTGTGTGTGTGTGTGTGTGTGTGTGTGTGTGTGTGTGTGTGTGTGTGTGTGTGTGTGTGTGTGTGTGTGTGTGTGTGTGTGTGTGTGTGTGTGTGTGTGTAAAACCAACTAGCTTGCAACTGTAGTGACGCTATCATGACAAATCAACACTTAGTTTCAAAAAGCACATGAGATCATGTGTGAAAAATCTGACCATGAAGCAAAAGACAGTTGGTCTTCTCTCAAGGTCTGCATCCCAAATGACACCCGATTCCCTTTATAGTGCATTGGGCTCTGGTCAAAAGTAGTGCACTATGCAGGGAATAGGGGGACATTTGTGATGCAGAAGGTTAGGCCCGGGTCAAAAGTAGTGCACTATGCAGGGAATAGGGAGACATTTGTGATGCAGAAGGTTAAGGTTTACAATTGCATCTCAACCCAGAGCCAGATACAAAAAGGTGCTTGTCATTCATTCATCAGTCTAGCTCCATTAGGCAGCAACAGCAATACTAATCCAGTGGTATTACAACTTTAATACTCAAAACTTACTCTGTTCATGAACAAGAGACTGTTATTGCTGTGTTCCTAACCAAGTGGGAGGTGGGATGTTACCAGTTGTGAAGCCTTACTCTGTTCATGAACAAGAGACTGTTATTGCTGTGTTCCTAACCAAGTGGGAGGTGGGATGTTACCAGTTGTGAAGCCTTACTCTGTTCATGAACAAGAGACTGTTATTGCTGTGTTCCTAACCAAGTGGGAGGTGGGATGTTACCAGTTGTGAAGCCTTACTCTGTTCATGAACAAGAGACTGTTATTGCTGTGTTCCTAACCAAGTGGGAGGTGGGATGTTACCAGTTGTGAAGCCATAAATACCAGTTGGATGCATTCACGTGCTTTGAACTTGAGGAACGCTGATTGGCTAATGGCCAACAAGCTACGTAAACTATAATCTAACATCGGAGGTCCGCATGTGGGAGAAGTGGGAGCTCAGGATGATAGTTTCCCCACTAGTAATTACCAGTTGGAAGGGCGTTCAAATGGATTTTCCCCCAGTCGTATGTGGTAAATTCCCACTTAGTTACGTACGCAGCATAAGGCGTCAGGCATCATCTAATGGGTGCTGGAAGGCTATGAAGAGGGCTGGACAGTACTCCCTCTGGCATTGTGCATTCTTATTGGATGCGACATTTTTGGGACCGGTTGACAATGAGCTCATTTGGACTAATCTTTCTGGGAGATTTCTGTATTTGGTGGTTAGCCCATAACAGTAGGGCGATATTGGTCAGTCTTATGGGAGATGGCATAACCTTTACTTTTTGGACTACATGACTCTACCCAGATGAGCACCGGCACATCTAAACCTCTGACAAACTTAACTGTCTTGAAATGTCACAATTTCTGGTCTTGGGTCTACATACTAACCTGTCAGCTGTTAGGGCTAATTTATCCCAGAGGTAGGCCTACAACAGAACAGACAAACCGGAATAAGTACTATGTAGAATGTAAGCCGATGATATATATATTTTTTTAAATAGTCAACTTGGCACCTGTACTTGTAGTTTGAGAATTTTAAATTTTGGCACCCAGCCTGGGTAAGCTTGTGATTTCCCACCCACGATGAATGGGTTCTGGATTCATTAGTGTCCTACTGTAAGTTCATTTGCATTTATTAATCCCAAATGGAACCAAAGTTGACAAGGGCCCTTAAGGCTTGTGAAAACTAGTGCACTATAAAGCTAACAGGGTGCCATTTAGGACACAGCCAAGTGAGATGATCACTTTCAAGTAGGACCTTTCCTAGAGACACTTGGACCAAATGGCAGTGATGCAGTCATAACAGCAGCACTACCACTGGGCAGACCACTTGTCCCAGTAATCAAATTCAGAAGCACCTGAATGGTGCTGAAAAGTTTACAGCATAGAACAGTCCTAAATGGGCAAAGAAATTCTCACAGGTTTTAAAGTTCAGTAATATCTAATTAGCAGCAGCAAGCCGAATATGAAGGCATCCAGGGTTTAGTTTCCATGCCACTGCTCAGACAATTGTGGTTTAGGTTTAGGAATGGTGATAGCAGCTTCACAATAAAAATAATTTCCCCCCACTAGTCAGTCATGTAATTTGCTTAATATTGTAGACAAAAGGTCCATTGGACATTCTACTTGGTCACCAGTCCTCAAAATAGGTACATTGTGAAATCAATGTATTTTGCAGTGAACGCTTAGTGTAGCGCGCTCAAAGTAAGCTAACATCAATTTATTGGAGAAAAATTGACACTGAAATGTATTGAACGTTAGCACCACCTACAACCAAGGTACTCAGGATGGGCAAATCTCTGAAGGTCTGTTTGTAATCCACATGGATTAAGTTCAATGAATAGGCCTTAGCCTCCAAACTGGCCTACATATTGCAATGAAGGAAATACCACTTTTCACAAAGCACAACAATTGACTTTATTGAAAGCTTCATGGGATTTTGGTAACAATTGAGTCGTCAGTGAATTTAACATGGTAGGTATTGAACAGATAATATGCATGTTTTTGATTTGCTGGTGGAGGTCTTCAATTCAGCAGACTGGATTCACACCTCTTTCTCATAGGTCCTTAGCGCCACCACGTCATCCATTACACATTTCTGGAAAAGAGAGCAGTACACGCTTTAGGTCATGCAATTGTAACAGTATAACTTTAGTACGTCCCCTCGCCCCGACCCGGGCGCGAACCAGGAACCCTCTGCACACAACAACGGTCGCCCACGAAGCATCGTTACCCATCGCGCCACAAAGGCTGCGGCCCTTGCAGAGCAAGGTGCAACACTACTTCTAGGTTTCAGAGCAAGTGACGTAACTGATTGAAATGCTAGTAGCGCGTACCCGCTAACTAGCTAGCCATTTCACATCCGTTACACAATGACACCACATGTCAGAACCTAAAACTCAAAATGTAATGACACATTCAGTGCGCAGTGATGAACAAACCATCAAATCATCCTGAGTGCGTCAGTTAGTCGTTGTAGTTCCACTTAACTGCAGTCTGAATGAGCCAAACCATGTTAACTTCCTTTAAACTGAAGGGCATCATCAGATAAGCTAAATGTGACAGGGTAGGAGTTAAAACGTCAAATATAAAAGGGAACTGACAATGTTGGGCAATGAACAGAGCGTAGATAAGTTATCAGGTTTTATACAACGATGTCTAAACCCTGGATGACTGACCGGGGCACTGTTGATGCCACTGTGCAGGCACCTTAGTACTCAATTATAAAATATATGTTGGAATCTATATTCATTTAATTCTATAACAGACACTTAAATTATGTGAAATTATGTGAGCTAAATAGTGCATTATAAAACTGATGTTACTGTCCCCACTACAACCGCCCCCCACCCCAAAAAAACCGTTCCATTGAAATACTGTAGAATCCCATTCATTCCTATGGAGGACTGCTCCTACTGGATAGTGCCAATATGGCGAACTGGTGGCAGCAAAGCCTCGCAATGGCAATGCCAACATGCATCAGCAATCCCGGGTTTATGTAAATCATTGGTTTTATTAGTACTCTCGATTACCAATTAATCCTTTAGTTAAAAAAATAATGTAGCGTGTTGCACATGACTGCAATTGTTTATCAAGCCACGCTTCCCAGCCAAAACATAAAGGACATTTTGAACACGTTTGCGCGTAGAAACGCGTGCCATCCTTGCTGGTACCCCGGGAGAACGCAATTTGCAAGAGATGGACGACAACGTGTATTGCATAATGATGATTACATGCACCATTGAACAATATTGCAATATCAAGCATGGACATATTCCAAAATACGCGTATCAAAAAGGCATTTATGTCCAACCAAGCAGAGAAGGGAAAAGCAATAAAGAGATTAAACCTTACCGCAATCAATTTTCCATCTTGCAACTCCCGCTCGAGCGTGGTAGTCTTGCCGTCCCAAGTCTGTTTTTGCACCAGTTTTCCGTTCTCAAAAGTCACCAGAGTCTGGAAATAGAGTAGTGTCAGGAGGGCACATGACTCCATCAAGTTTAAAGTAAAAAATAAATACAACTCAATTGTAAACCACACTACTGTAACAACCGGCATGTCTATGGTGTGGATTCTGCACCCACCTTGGTTTTCCTGTCATCTGCAGTCATCTCGTCGAATTCTTCATTCAATTTAAACTTGGTCTCTGTGGTTTTGAAAGTGCTCTGGGATTTCATTGATATTACACCGTCGTCGATGCTGAACAGCAAATTGGGCTTCGCCATATTCCCCATCTGCCGAGTAGCAAAGCCCACACCTGTGAAAAACGGATATTTATCTAGCCAATTTTAGTAGGGTTCTAGATCGACATGCAACATTGTCTTTCATTTAAAAAAACAGCTTCATTTAAAAAGGTAAGACTTTACCTATTGCCTTCATATATTCATCAAAATTCTCGCTGGAAGTCATCTTCCAAGTTCCAACGAATGCCTCGACCATGTTGTAAATGTTAGCTAATCAACAACACAAACCACTTTATTAACTCACAAAAGCACACTGCTTCGACTCTGCAATAATTACATCTGGGCCCGTTGTCATATTTGAAGCCTCCCCTAGCACGTGCTTACCCATGCAAGCCAATCAAGTGCTATAACTGGTGCTTCCATGGAAACGGAGAGGATGAGGGGCGGGGAATAAATTATATTCGGGCAGGGGCACAGACTGCACTGTCTTTGGCAGGGGTCTTCAACCTTTTCTTACCCAGAGACCCCCCTGCCAGGCAAACCGGAGACCAAGGAACCCCAATCACATGTTAGCAAAAATAGATTTAAAAACATCACGTACTGTATCTTGTCTTATCATCAGGTGAATGATAATGTCAAGGAGTAGTAATCAACATTTTCAAATGAATAGATTTGGTAGATAGTTTTTCATTATTTTGACCTCAACACATGATTGCCTAATTGGAAGAGAACGTATAGCCAATTAGCTAGAAAGGTAACTCATTTTCGCTAAGAGCAGCTGTTTAGCTGGTAAAACAGAGATTAAAGACAACAAGGATGTGTTGGCAAAAATGAATGTACACGTCAAGAAAGCCTACCAGCAGCCAGCGGCTCTTGAAGCAATGGCAGCCTATTCCAGGCGCTTTTTGAAATTGTGATTTGCTCAATATTAGAAATTGGAGAAAAAAAACATACACAATTATAAAATAATATATTCTCCTCTTTTCTACTGTGGGTAAGTAATACACATTTAGTTTATACCATTATTGCTAGCGATATTCATAAAAACATAAAATAAATACAAATATTTTTCACTTTTTTATTTATTTTAATATATACACTACCCTTCAAAAGTTTGGGGTTACTTAGAAATGTCCTTGTTTGTGAAAGAAAAGCAAATTTTTTGCACATTAAAATAACATAAAATTGATCAGAAATACAGTGTAGACATTGTTAACTTTGTAAATTCCCTAAATTCCCAATCTGGCCCTCAACCATCACGGTCACCTAATAATCCCCAGTTTACAATTGGCTCATTCATCCCCCTCCTCTCCCCTGTAACTATTCCCCAGGTCGTTGCTGCAAATGAGAACGTGTTCTCAGTCAACTTACCTGGTAAAATAACGGTAAAATAAAAATAAATAAATAAAAAAAATAAATGACTATTGTAGCTGGAAACGGCAGAAGTTTTATGGAATATCTACATAGGCGTACAGAGGCCCATTATCAGCAACCATCACTCCTGTGTTCCTATGGCATGTTGTGTTAGCTAATCCAAGTCTATCATTTGAAAAGGCTAATTGATCATTAGAAAACCCTTTTGCAATTATGTTAGCACAGCTGAAAACTGTTGTGATGATTAAAGAAGCAATAAAACTGTCATTCTTTAGACTAGTTGAGTGTCTGGAGCATCATCAAAATGGCCAGAAACAAAGACCTTTCTTCTGAAATTCTATTCTTGTTCTGAGAAATGAAGGCTATTCCATGTGAGAAATTGCCAAGAAACTGAAGATCTCGTACAACGCTGTGTACTACTCCCTTCACAGAACAGTGCGAACTGGCTCTAACTGGAATAGAAAGAGGAGTCGGAGGCCCCGGTGCACAACTGAGAAGAGGACAAGTACATTAGAGTGTCTAGTTTGAGAAACAGACGCCTCACAAGTCCTCAACTGGCAGCTTCATTAAATAGTACCCGCAAAACACCAGTCTCAACGTCAACAGTGAAGAGGCTGGGATGCTGGCCTTCTAGGCAGAGTTGCAAAGAAAAAGCCATATCTCAGACTGGCCAATAAAAGATTAAGATGGTCAAAGAACACAGACACTGGACAGAGGAGCCCCACGGTGGAGGTGTCATAATACCCATTAAACTTAGAGGTCAAACAGGGAAATGGTTCCAAACGTTTTTCCACCATTCATTTTTCCCATAGGGGATTTTAGAAACACTTAAAATAAGGGCTGTGTATCGTGTAGACTTACCCTGGCGTGATGTTTTGATAACCATGTCAATCAAGTTCGGACAAGGTGACTTTTATCAATATATTCTTCTCTATTTGCTCTCAGATTCTAAAATGCTAATTAGCATTAAACTAGACATCAAATCAAATCAAACTTTATTTGTCACATGCACCGAATACAACAAGTGTAGACTTTACCGTGAAATGCTTACTTACAAGCCCTTAACCAACAGTGCAGTTCAAGAAGAGTTAAGAAAATATTTACCAAGTAGACTCAAATAAAAAGTAATAAATCAAAGTAACACAATAAGAATAACAATAATGAGGCTATATACAGGGGGCACCGGTAGCAATTAAACACTGGAATGGTAAATGTGCAGAAGATGAATGAGCAAGTAGAGATACTGGGGTGCAAAGGAGCAAGATAAATGAATAAATACAGTATGGGGATGAGGTAGTTGGGTGGGCTATTTACAGATGGGCTATGTACAGGTGCAGTGATCTGTGAGCTGCTCTGACAGCTGGTGCTTAAAGCTAGTGAAGGAGATATGAGTCTCCAGCTTCAGCTTTTGGTCCTAGACTACAAATCTTGCATGTCATCTGTAGCTGACATCTTTGCTAACAGGTATTGTGTCAATTTAAAATGTGCACAAGACAGTTCACAGATTTGTCAATTTAAATACAATTTTCCAATTTATTAATCTATTCATTACTACATTTAGCTAACATTAGATAGCTAATCCAGAGATTCTTACCTTTGCTTCGTTTCAGCAGTCCCGTCCAGATCATCATGGCATGTGTAGTTCTTTATGATAGACACATTAGCCACTAATTAGCATTTCATTTTTTGGGGTGGTAAATACAGGCAAATTTATTGATAAAAGTCACCTTGTCCTAGAGAGATTTACACGGTTATCAAAAATAGGGTTACACCAGGGTTACACCAAACACAACTCTTGTTTTAAGTGTTTCTAAAATCCCCTATGGGAAGAATTCATGGTGGGGAAATTATTGGAACCATTTCCTTGATTGACCGCTAGTTTTTATGGGTATTATGACTCATCCTGGGGTACTTTATCTCCACCCTGCAAATTCTATTAAATTCTGTTATATTCTGTTATATTCTATATTGTTTGTTCTGTTCTGTTCTATTCTGTTTTGTTCTATGCTGTTCTATTCTTTTCTATTCTATTCTATTCTATTCTATTCTGTTCTGTTCTGTTCTGTTCTGTTCTATTGTAAAGCAGTGAGGTCCATGGAGCCAGCAGATGGAGCCAATGAACACCATATTGAACGATATTCCACATCTTTATTTATTTTTCACAGAAAAACTCCATATTTTCATCCAACAAAGTTTGTGTGACTGATTAACAGATTGTAAAGAACAGGGGAGGGAAGAAAAATCTTGAGGGACCTGCATGGTTACTGTTATTAACATGATTGTCCTTTATGTACGCTAAACAGTTCATGACTCCAGGTCCAATAAAATACATTTCAAAATAGCTTTTGAAGTTGTGTGATTGTATGTTCATAAATGGTAGAATATGGCTCTTTTTTCATTTCCTGAAAAGTTTCCGTTTTGGAGATATTATGTTTTTCTTTCTGCTGGGACGCTATAAACCGTACACTAATGATTTGGCTGCAGCAAGTCTCCATCACTAGTTTTCTACTGCCACCCAATGGTCTCTAGTGGATAAATTGCATACTACCACAGCAGGAACTTAAAGGGCACATCGAGTGATTGAGTCCCAAATGGAACCCTATTCCCTACTGTACACTACTTTTGACCAGAACCCCATGAGCCCTAGTCAAAAGTGATCTACTGTTGTCTACAGGCTTCAGTATGTGTCATCCAGCTGCCATCTATACCTCAGTCTTGGTCCCACTATAGTCTCCTGCCCAGACCAGACCATATTAGTGGGGTCAGACCAGACTATATTAGTGGGGTCAGACCAGGCCAGTCCATATGAGTGGGGTCAAGGGGCATTGATGAGTTCCTCAAGGATTTCCTTTTAAACACTTCCTGGGTATTCACGGAGGCAACAATGGCGCTAAAACGAATTTGGGAGACTGTGTCTCGACCAACCCTAATCTCGTCAACCCAGAACCAAAATCTTGCGTCTGTCCATGAGAGATTACAACCAGTCAGCCAGTCAGCCAGCCAGCTAGTCAGCCAGTAAGTCTCTCTGCTATATTACTGTTAGCTACCACTTTGCTCATATATAAAACATATAGTACATGCAGATGTAGGATCTTAATTTGAGCCAGTTTGTTACAACAGGAAAATAATCCTGCAGCAACAGAAAATGTGAACTATTATGTGGATTATAATGAATGGACTATTTTGTAGGGGTTGATACCTTTTTCTGTTGGGCAAATCAAGTCTGACATTTCAATGTGGAAATTACACACTTTAGAAGTCTTTTTAAAACTCAAATACACTACAAGTTTGCATTTCCTGCTGTGTAGGATGATGCTCAGCAACAGAAGAGTGATCAAATGAAGATCCTACATCTGTATGCAACTCCTTCATTCACCTAAAACCAAGGACAAAACGCAGTTGAAACTGATAAATGATTTGAGTTTATTTGAAGTGATGTGGGAAGTGGACAACATACTCTAAGCCCCACAACAACTCATACTGTAGGTAAAACACATGAATCCTGAGCATTGATCAAAAAAACATGTATCTTCTTACAAACTCAGTTTATTGGTACAAAAATATTACAAAACTAGGTTTTTTCAACGTTGCTTTCTACATAAAGCATGTTCGACAATCCCATATAGACATAACTAAAGTGTTAGCAGATCCAGTTCATGTGTAACTCTATTTATGCTATGTTGCAGATGTCTTCATTCTCTTTCAAAGATGCAGGAGTTATATTTTTTACAATATTGTATTTGACCTACAAATACCCCAAAATCCTTCTCTTAGTGCACTCTGATAATAAACTAAATGAAATCAGTTAGTGATCATGAAACAATAGTCAGTCCTTTCTTACCTTGGAGGCCATACCTGGGCTCACAACAACATTTAACATTAATTACTCATGATAACAACATATAGGATAGAACACTATGTTATCTATGTTCCTTTATATAGCAGTACTGACAAAGGGAGGTGGCATTAGCCTCACCCCATCCCCCTCATTGCCAGAGGGGAAAAACAGATGAGACAGCCAGGTACTCCTGCTGGGTTTGTGGAGTGTTGGCGGGAGGCTGATTGGCGGGAGGCAGGTTAGCGGGAGGTGGGGATTTTAGCTGTTGCATTCCGTCCTGATCACAAGAGTTCAGAAGGCCCCGATCTCTGTCCCCCAGGGCCTGTAAGGCTGATTTCTCAGGGCTGTGGAGGAGCCTGCTGAGTTGAGGGCTGCTGGGGACACTAGGGGAAAAGTACTGAAGGAGAAGGCAGACAGGGAGGAGAGGAGGGGTGGTGGTTGGGAGAGCTTGGAGGCTGAGACTGGCAGGGCCAGCCCCAGGGGTAGATTGTCATTGGGGGGCACCCTGAGTGCCTCTGAGGGGGCCGTCACACTGAGTCTGGAGGTCACTGAGGTATCAGTAGAACAGGGGGATGACATGGAGGAGAAGATGGAGCAGGAGGAGGGTGGGCTGCTGGTACTGTGGGGGGCTAGTGTCCGTCCCTGGGGGAGTGGTAAGAGGAGGGGGAGTTGCAGGTGGGCGGAGGGAGTCCTCAAAGCGGAGCCCCAGGCTAGTTGTCCAGGGTGTCCAGTCAATACAGTGTGGATGTCTCTCTGAGAGGCGTAGTTGTTGAGGTGGGAGACCAGGCGTACGCGGAGTGGGTCGACACTATTCCAGCCCTCCATGATGCTTAGGTAACGGGCCGTCTCTGACAGACACTCCCTGAAGCCCAGGCTGCGGTAGTCCTTGGCCCGGGCGTGGGCTTCAAAATACCCTACCAGGAGAGGGAGGCAGAGGGTCAGGAACAGGAACTACTACTAGTTCCCTACAAATATGCAGAAGTTTTTCTAGAAGTTTCCCTATCACAACATATTTTTTACAGGCTTTCATCATAAATCAAATCTTTGTATTGTTTTGGTATTGACTCACCTTGTCCGCTGGCAGCATGTATCATCTTCAAATGATCCACAGTAATCTGCAAAATTTCAGCTTTTTCCAATTTTGACGATCCCTGTGACAAAAGGCAACATTCGATTAGATTGTGTTACTGGTAAAATAACAGTCCTAACCAAAGATGTAGAAAAGGCGGAAGTTGACTACTGAGATGAATATACTCTAATTCCAATAGGTCTGTATGGTATATACAATTGTACTGTAGCCTACCTGCTTCTCAAACGCACTTGGTACAAGTCTTCTGAGATCAGTCAGGCTGTTGTTGATTCGGTCACGTCGCCGTTTCTCAATAATCTGTGGATGAGAGCGAGGTATAATATGATTTTTGGGGTCTCCGACAGCATATCAAGGTGATGGTGAACCTTAATAATGGCAATATTTGGTGCGTAATTACGCAAGTGAAATGTAATACTCACTCCTCTGCGTCGTTTTCTGGCTTGAGTTTGAGTGGTTTTCGGGGGTGACATCAAGTCATGCGGAGAGTCAAGGTTTCTGAAATAATCAAAGTAATTTTCATTTAGTTTCAATAACATATTGGTGACGATAGGCTTCTGTCACGCATAGCCTGTTTTTCAAGAGATACAATGTGTAGAGATGCGTGATTTAGATTAGCCTACCACAAAAAAATACACACTAGGCTTATATCAGAATTACAAATAAATTGATTTTCTCATTTAAAAAAAGATTTCCTATTCTTCATAACTGAATTTTCAACATACACATTTTCGTCACCACTGTCCTTCTCCACTTCTATATTGTCATCAAGTTCGCTATCAGACGAACAGCTGTAATTGTGATTTCGTCTCATTTTGCTCCAGAATCCCAAGTAGCAATATTCAGTATAGATTGTCCCTCAATGTGAACTCCGCAAATCCTGTGAAAGCGACGTGTCCGCGCAACTGTTTAAAGTCAAGCCTTGTTCTCAGGGTATTATTTTCAGACCATGTAGCTTAAAATGAGAGGGGTGGGGAATAGGCGGGCTCTAAAAGTACTAAGCCTATTAAAACCAAGCTGACGTTTGAGTGACATGTTTTGTTGTTTTTGCTCAATGAGGGCGGGGCCTCTCTGGATGCCAGTATGGGTGATACAAATATAATCTGTAGACTCCAAATGTAGGCCTAACATTAGTTAAATATGCACTAGGCAGAAATCGCTCCGCAATTTCCTGGTCACTAAAATTCTAATAGTTCGCCTAATTTCAGTTTACGCAAAAAAACAAATGTTTTATTTTATTTCATAATTTTTTTTGTACCCTTATTTTACAATGTAAATTTACTGAGAACAGGTTCTCATTTACAGCAATGACCTGGAGAATAGTTACAAGGAGAGGAGGGGAGATGAATGAGCCAATTGGAAACGTAAGAACGGGAAGCATAGCAATAGCACACATAGAACAGATCTAACGCTTCTTAGACTTGCTTTCAACAAGAATGACATATCTATAACTCCATTTTCTATGTGAATTTGGTCAAGTCGCCCAAAAAGTTACATATTGCAGCTTTAAGACAACCCACAGAATATATTTTCAATCACCACTCAATAAATCGTTTTAACCTCCTCAAGGATGTGTCCCAAATAGCACGCTATTCTCCATAAAATGCACTACTGTTGACCAGATCCCTATAGGGGTGCCACTTGGGGCTCAAACCAAGACTCCCAGGCAGCCAGCCTGTCAGTCAGTCCTCAGCCCCCCTGTTGAGCTCCCAGTCAGGGGCCACAGGAACCATTAGCCCAAGAGCTCTCGCCTTCTTCACTGGTGTGTAACAGGACTCATGGGCCATTAGGCAGAGTGTGTTGTTCATTGTATGCTGTCAGCTGTGTGGGTCAACAGCAGCATTGATCGGACTGGAGGCCCCAGTGGCTCTTGTTGCTTCAGTTGCCAAGCACTTCTAGGAAGTTCCCTGTTCTGAAGAGCAACCAGGTGAATTGACTGGCTCAAGGAGCCTGAATGGCACCCTCACCTGGGAAACATTCAGCCAGTAATTGGAGAAAGAAAAGCATGACACTGACAGATCTTTACCATGGGCAAAACTAGATGTTTCTCCAGAGTTGAATCAACAGTTGTCTGTCTCTGTTCTGTTCCCAGCAGCACCTTGGAGCAGGTCTCTCCCCTATCTGTCTCTGTTCTGTTCCCAGCAGCACCTTGGAGCATGTCTCTCCCCTGTCTGTCTCTGTTCTGTTCCTAGCAGCACCTTGGAGCAGGTCTCTCCCCTGTCGGTCTCTGTTCTGTTCCCAGCAGCACCTTGGAGCAGGTCTCTCCCCTGTCTGTCTCTGTTCTGTTCCCAGCAGCACCTTGGAGCAGGTCTCTCCCCTGTCTGTCTCTGTTCTGTTCCCAGCAGCACCTTGGAGCATGTCTCTGCCCTGTCTGTCTCTGTTCTGTTCCCAGCAGCACCTTGGAGCATGTCTCTCCCCTGTCTGTCTCTGTTCTGTTCCCAGCAGCACCTTGGAGCAGGGTTCTCCCCTGTCTGTCTCTGTTATGTTCCCAGCAGCACCTTGGAGCAGGTCTCTCCCCTGTCTGTCTCTGTTCTGTTTCCAGCAGCACCTTGGAGCAGGTCTCTGCCCTGTCTGTCTCTGTTCTGTTCCCAGCAGCACCTTGGAGCAGGTCTCTCCCCTGTCTGTCTCTGTTCTGTTCCCAGCAGCACCTTGGAGGAGAGCACCTGTTTCCCTGGCCTGTCCATCAGCTCAGTTGTTAACTTGTTGGCACTTGGAGTTGATTCCAAGGAGCAACTGCACGCACGCACGCACGCACGCACGCACACACACACACACCACACACCACACACCACACACCACACACCACACACCACACACCCCACACACCACACACCACACACCACACACCACACACACACACACACACACACACACACACACACACACACACACACACACACATACACATACACATACACACACACACACACACACTCCCATCAAGTCCTGACCAACTGCACCAAATACTTACATTTCCACACTGGCCAAATTATAGAGCTTGACATGTGTGTGTAATGCAGCGGTGTAAAACAGTCATATCCCTTCCTGCTCCCCTGTACAGTCTCCCTGCTATACAGTCTCCCTGCTGTACAGTCTCCCTGCTGTACAGTCTCCCTGCTGGACAGTCTCCCTGCTGTACAGTCTCCCTGCTGTACAGTTTCCCTGCTGTACAGTCTCCCTGCTGGACAGTCTCCCTGCTGGACAGTCTCCCTGCTGGACAGTCACCCTGGACATTCTCCCTGCTGGACATTCTCCCTGCTGGACATTCTCCCTGCATGACAGTCTCCCTGCTGGACATTCTCCCTGCTGGACAGTCACCCTGGACATTCTCCCTGCATGACAGTCTCCCTGCTGGACAGTCTCCCTGCTGGACAGTCTCCCTGCTGGACAGTCTCCCTGCTAGACAGACTCCCTGCTGGACATTCTCCCTGCTGGACAGTCTCCCTGGACGGTCTCCCTGAACGGCTTCCCTGGACAGTCTCCCTGGACAGTCTCCCTGGACAGCCTCCCTGGACAGTCTCCCTGGACAGCCTCCCTGGCCTGCCACCCTGGACAGTCTCCCTAGACAGCCTCCCCTGGACTGTCTTCCTGGACGGTCTCCCTGAACGGCTTCCCTGGACAGTCTCCCTGGACAGTCTCCCTGGACAGACTCCCTGGACAGCCTCCCTGGACAGCCTCCCTGGACAGCCTCCCTGGACAGCCTCCCTGAACGGCCTCCTGGACGGACTCCTGGACGGCCTCCCTGGACGGACTCCTGGACGGCCTCCCTGGACAGCCTCCCTGGACAGCCTCCCTGGACAGCCTCCCTGTGTTATTCTCTCTATATTCCAGAATGCTTAGGGAGTTCTGACAGGCGTTTGGCAGAACAGTCCACAGACCTAACAACTCAGCCAGATCAACGATAACCACTTGCTTTACCTTGACCCCAGACAGAAGCCGTACATGGCCCCTCTGTGACTTTTCCCTGAGCTTCAGTGGATTTTGGAGGCGTCGCTCCAACTCTGTTTATGGAGCTGTTAGCACTAATCAGGCTCTACGGTGGTGCTGCTACATCAACACTATGTAATCGTAACAAATGGCACCCTATTCCATATATAGTGCACCACTTTTGCACGACCCTGGTCAAAAGTAGTGCACTATATACACTTTAGGGTGCCATTTGGGACACAGACTAGCCAAGACTGGTGGTCAGATGGTTTCCATTACCCAGACACAAACCGTTCTCCTCACACTGACTACTGTCAAGGCCTTCTGTATTGGTACTGAATTATTTTTGTTCATTACACACAGTTATGTTACTTTCCCCAGCAAACTAATTATGTTACTTTCCCCAGCAAACCAATTATGTTACTTTCCCCAGCAAACCTATTATGTTGCTTTCCCCAGCAAACCATTTATGTTACTTTCCCCAGCAAACCAATTATGCTACTTTCCCCAGCAAACCAATTATGTTACTTTCCCCAGCAAACCTATTATGGTACTTTCCCCAGCAAACCTATTATGGTACTTTCCCCAGCAAACCTATTATGTTGCTTTCCCCAGCAAACCTATTATGTTGCTTTCCCAGCAAACCAATTGTTACTTTCAACAGCAAACCAATTATGTGGCTTTCCCCAGCAAACCAATTATGTTGCTTTTCCCAGCAAACCAATTGTTACTTTCCCCAGCAAACCTATCATGTTGCTTTTCCCAGCAAACCAATTGTTACTTTTCCCAGCAAACCTATCATGTTGCTTTTCCCAGCAAACCAATTGTTACTTTCCCCAGCAAACCTATTATGTTGCTTTCCCCAGCAAACCAATTGTGTTACTTTCCCCAGCAAACCTATTTCAACCCTCATATCTCTTCTGGATACTTGGATGTTTGCCCTCATGGCATTGGAACAATTATGTCTTCTGATTTGCAATAATTTTCCCTTAGTTCGTTTGCTTCGTCTTTATTTTACATGATTGTAATATTTTGACCTTACTGTAAAGAACTATAAATATGGCACCAGAACTATTATAATGAACTAATCCAAGAATCCCATGGACCATGAGCCTCATACTGCTTCTCAAGGCAGAGCCAGGAAGTTAAAAGCTATCAGAAAGCATTTGTTAGAGAACTGGCGTGTGCCCAGCTGCATTCTTCAGTCTTCCCTCAGGTTTCCCTTAGTGACTGTTTGTGTGTGTGTGTGTGTGTGTGTGTGTGTCTCAATGAGTGTGTGTGTGTTCAGGAGGTGCTGCTTCCCACAGCCCTGAGCTAATTCCGCGGTAACTCAATCTCCGTGTGAGCGGGTCCCGGTGAGCGTTATCCCACCCGTCTACAGGCCCTCTCTGGCTGGCTGAGTGTGACACACACACACACACACACACACACACACACACACACACACACACACACACACACACACACACACACACACACACACACACACACACACACACACACACACACACACACACACAGCAGGTAAGTCTCACAGGAACCTCCCCAGGGTTGATTTACTGTGTCGACTGTGGAGTCTGTCGGCAGCAACAGCACTCACAGGCCTCCTGCGTCCTGTGTGCACACCATCAAGACTTATCATCTTATCTGTCATGCAACAACTGCAAGAGAATAAGGGTGTGTCTGATATGTCGAGACACGTGTGTGAGCACTGTGAAAGCTGGTTTCTGAGAGTTAGGCATAAGGAGAGGTCTCTGCTGAATTTGTGTGTGTGTGTGTGTGTGTGTGTGTGTGTGTGTGTGTGTGTGTGTGTGTGTGTGTGTGTGTGTGTGTGTGTGTGTGTGTGTGTGTGTGTGTGTGTGTGTGTGTGTGTGTGTGTGTGTGTGTGAGTGTTGACTGACTGCATGGTAAGGATTTATTTCTTGATCATCATTCTTAACCTACTAGTGTAAGAGAACACATTAGTAAATCAATAATTCAAAGTTCTCATTTAATGTAATAATTAGAATCCTAAATAGACAAAGACATTTAAAAGAGTAAATAAATGCCACACAATATACCACATAGTGACTCCAGAGACTTAGTGTGTGTCCCAAATAACACCCTATTTCCTATGTAGTGCACTACTTTTGATGAGGTCTCTGGTCAAAGTAGAGCACTATATAGGGAATAGGGTGTTATTTGGGACAGAACTTTAGACATGCATCTCGGCGCTACCCATGGTGCTCCTAACCTGCCTGTGTCCCCCCAGACACCCTCAGTACAACAATGTTATCCTGTGGGCCACAGCTTCCTGTCTCCCTCCCACTGGTTCCAGTTTACACCCAGGCAGGCAGTCAGTCAGTCAGTCAGTCAGTCAGTACCCAGTCAGTCAGTCACCCAGGCAGGTAGTCAGTCAGTCAGTCAGTCAGTACCCAGTCAGTCAGTCACCCAGGCAGATAGTCAGTCAGTCAGTCAGTACCCAGTCAGTCAGTCACCCAGGCAGGTAGTCAGTCAGTCAGTCAGTCAGTCAGTCAGTACCCAGTCAGGTAGTCAGTACCCAGTCAGTCAAGCAGTCAGTCAGTCTGTACTCTGATCCACCAGGGGTCTATAATATAACGTGTGTCGGCCGGTCGCCCAGTCAGTCAGTTTCTATACCAGGACCAGACCAGACCCATTCCTACCAGTCATCAGACCAAAATACACCTTCCTTCTCACTGTTCACCTTCCTACCTTTGTTGGCATCCATTCATTTTAGTCTGTGGTGGTATTTCGACAGATAAGGCCTTGTAAAAGCATCCATTCATTTTAGTCTGCGGTGGTATTTGGACAGATAAGGCCTTGTAAAAGCATCCATTAATTTTAGTCTGCGGTGGTATTTGGACAGATAAGGCCTTGTAAAAGCATCCATTAATTTTAGTCTGCGGTGGTATTTGGACAGATAAGGCCTTGTAAAAGCATCCATTAATTTTAGTCTGCGGTGGTATTTCGACAGATAAGGCCTTGTAAAAGCATCCATTCATTTTAGTCTGTGGTTGTATTTGGACAGATAAGGCCTTGTAAAAGCATCCATTCATTCTAGTCTTTGGTTGTATTTGGACAGATAAGGCCTTGTAAAAGCATCCATTAATTTTAGTCTGTGGTGGTATTTGGACAGATAAGGCTTTGTAAAAACATCCATTAATTTAAGTCTGTGGTTGTATTTGGACAGATAAGACCCTGTAAAAGCATCAATTCATTTAAGTCTGTGGTGGTATTTTGACAGATAAGGCCTTATAAAGTCATCCATTCATTGTAGTATGCGTGGTTTCTGGACAGGTGAAACCTTGTAAAGTCATCCATTCATTGTAGTATGCGTGGTTTCTGGACAGGTGAAACCTTGTAAAGTCATCCATTCATTGTAGTATGCGTGGTTTCTGGACAGGTGAAACCTTGTAAAGTCATCCATTCATTGTAGTATGCGTGGTTTCTGGACAGGTGAAACCTTGTAAAGTCATCCATTCATTGTAGTATGCGTGGTTTCTGGACAGGTGAAGCCTTGTAAAGTCATCCATTCATTGTAGTATGCGTGGTTTCTGGACAGGTGAAACCTTGTAAAGTCATCCATTCATTGTAGTATGTGTGGTTTCTGGGCAGGTGAAGCCTTATAAAGTCATCCATTCATTGTAGTATGCGTGGTTTCTGGACAGGTGAAGCCTTGTAAAGTCATACCTTCATTGTAGTATGCGTGGTTTCTGGACAGGTGAAACCTTGTAAAGTCATCCATTCATTGTAGTATGCGTGGTTTCTGGACAGGTGAAACCTTGTAAAGTCATCCATTCATTGTAGTATGCGTGGTTTCTGGGCAGGTGAAGTCTTGTAAAGGAGGATGTGTTCACTTCCGTGTTCCTCTGTTTGGTCAAAGGTTTGTTTTGATTTGACGACAGCTCCTCAGGTTACACACCAGTGACATCACATGGACGCGTCCTAAATGGCATCCTAGTCCCTAAACCCTACATATAGTGCACTACCTTGGACCAGGGCTCACAGGGCATTTAGCAAATAGGGTGCCTTTAAATTAAACACTAACCTTCTCTTGAATTCTAGAATCTTCAAAGAAAGTTTTCATAAACTATTCAAACCATTAACCCAAAATAAAAAATATATATTTTAAACACAAAGTATTGGCAACACAATATGTATGTTTGGTAGACTTGGTGCATTCTTCCAAACCTACTGCCATATCTCCCCTGTAACAGAGTTCAGATCACACCATAAGCAGGCACACAGTAATCCGACACACCTACTACCAGAATCCAGCCTTAAGCAATGACACAATGGTTGGAAGGCAGGCAAGGCAGCCCTAAAGACTGGTTCCCAAACCAGCACAACAGGAGACAGCACGTGAAGTCCTCACCACGGAAATGAGGACCAAAGAGCAAACAGCTTTTGAGGCCACACATTGTCCCCCGACCTACATTCCTGAAAAACTATGTTTGCATATCAATGGGAAAGTGGCAAAAACAAAAACTGGAGTGAAACGTAACTCTGGCTGGCTAAGATCACAAAGTAAGAGGCTGGACCTGATGCTATATAGAGAGACTGGACCTGCTGCTACTATAGAGAGAGACTGGAACTGCTACTATATAGAGAGAGACTGGACCTGCTACTATATAGAGAGAGACTGGACCCGCTACTGTATAGAGAGAGACTGGACCTGCTACTATATAGAGAGAGACTGGACCTGCTACTATATAGAGAGAGACTGGACCTGCTACTAAATAGAGAGAGACTGGACCTGCTACTATATAGAGAGAGACTGGACCTGCTAATATATAGAGAGAGACTGGATCTGCTACTGTATAGAGAGCGACTGGACCTGCTACTATATAGAGAGAGACTGGACCTGCTACTATATAGAGAGAGACTGGACCTGCTACTATATAGAGAGAGACTGGACCTGCTACTATAGAGAGAGAGACTGGACCTGCTACTGTATAGAGAGAGACTGGACCTGCTACTGTATAGAGAGAGACTGGACCTGCTACTATATAGAGAGAGACTGGACCTGCTACTATAGAGAGAGACTGGACCTGCTACTATATAGAGAGAGAGACTGGACCTGCTACTATACAGAGAGAGACTGGAGACAGAAAGAGACAGGACCTGTTGCTATAGAGTGAGACTGGACCTGTTACTATAGAGTGAGAGAGACTGGACCTGCTACATGTCAGCTGCCTTTGCTGCAGTAAAGTCTTCCTTTCCCAGTGGAAGCACAGTGCTAGCTGGCAGCCTCAGACCTGTGGGAAAATCTGTTGTGGCTAACAATTGATTCCGCCCTGCCAGCCCCATTACTTTCTACTGCATTCAAACTTTCAGCGGCTTGCAGAAAGCCTTTTGGTGTTAGTACAGCCCCTTTCTCTCTCTCTCTCTCTCTCTCTCTCTCTCTCTCTCTCTCTCTCTCTCTCTCTCTCTCTCTCTCTCTCTGTCTGTCTTTCTATCGCTCTCTGTCTCTCTCTCCCTCTCTCTCAATTTCAATTTCAATTTCAATTTAAGGGGCTTTATTGGCATGTTTTCTCATGATTTGGTTGGGTCTAATTGTGTTGCTGTCCTTGGGATCTGTGGGGTCTGTTTGTGTTTGTGAACAGAGCCCCAAGACCAGCTTGCTTAGGGGACTCTTCTCCAGGTTCATCTCTCTGTAGGTGATGGCTTTGTTATGGAAGGTTTGGGAATCGCTTCCTTTTAAGTGGTTGTAGAATTTAACGTCTCTTTTCTGGATTTTGCTAATTAGCGGGTATCGGCCTAATTCTGTTCTGCATGCATTATTTGGTGTTTTACGTTGTACACTGAGGATATTTTTGCAGAATTCTGCATGCAGAGTCTCAATTTGGTGTTTGTCCCATTTTGTGAATTCTTGGTTGGTGAGCGGACCCCAGACCTCACAACCTTAAAGGGCAATGGGTTCTATAACTGAATCAAACATTTTTAGCCAGATCCTAATTGGTATGTCGAATTTTATGTTCCTTTTGATGGCATCGAAGGCTCTTCTTGCCTTGTCTCTCAGATCGTTCACAGCGTTGTGGAAGTTACCAGTGGGGCTGATGTTTAGGCCGAGGTATGTTTAGTTTTTTGTGTGCTCTAGGCAACGGTGTCAAGATGGAATATGTATTTGTGGTTGTCGTGGTCATTTCCTGTATTACTCAATGATGAGAGAGCAAACCACACACAAGTCAGAGTTATATTATAAAGTCTATCTTTAATTATATATGAGCTTCACCATAGCCCTTTTTGACTCTCAGATCAATTCAGTGTCTATAAATGAATTCTCTGAGAGTCCCTACAAAACAATTCTTAGTATCATTTATAGCCAAGACACACCCCTCTCAACTCACATGATGAAACACAGATCTTAGGAACAGTTCACAAAGAACCTTTTACTTGAAAGAGGAGTATCCCATAATTTATAGCATTAGCTATAAATTATCGTTCAGTTTGGTCTCTTTAACCGAGGTTCTAATCTCGTTCTTGGTACCACTTAGGACCAAAACATTACCTCATCCAATGGCATATATCAATTGTCAATTCTAGATACTCCCATCTCAAATACACCCCCTCCTGGACAAGCTCAGAAAGGGGAGTGATTCTCTAGGTCATATACCATGAAAGATAAGTTCAACACATCAATGGGGTAATACAATGGTTCCAGACACTGCCATTCTCCTCCCCTCTCTGGGCCCCAAGCGACTTTTCCCTAGAGAGAAAGAAAATGCAACAGTCAACAGTATAGTCCAAAAGAAGACATTCTAATGACAAGCATAAAGATAAATAAAACATCTTATTTATATATGTTACCTAACTAATTCTGATTCAGCTACGACATGGTCCTGGACCTTTTTTGGAACACCATTATTTTGGTCTTTCTGAGATTTACTGTCAGGGCCCAGGTCTGACAGAATCTGTGCAGAAGATCTAGGTGCTGCTGTAGGCCCTCCTTGGTTGGTGACAGAAGCACCAGATCATCAGCAAACAGTAAGCATTTGACTTCAGATTCTATTAGGATGAGGCCAGGTGCTGCAGAATGTTCTAGTGCCCTCGCCAATTTGTTGATATATATGTTGAAGAGGGTAGGGCTTGAGCTGCATCCCTGTCTCACCCCCCAGCCCTGTGGAAAGAAATGTGTTTTTTGCCAATTTTAACCACACACCTGTTGTTTGTGTACATGGATTTTATAATGTCGTATGTTTTTCCCCCAACACCACTTTCCATCAATTTCTATATCAGACCCTCATGCCAAATTGAGTCAAAGACTTTTTTGAAATCAACAAAGCATGAGTAGACTTTGCCTTTGTTTTGGTTTGTTTGTCAATTAGAGTGTGCAGGGTGAATACGTGGTCTGTCGTACAGTAATTTGGTAAAAAGCCAATTTGACATTTGCTCAGTTGTCATGCCCAGGCCATAGAGAGGTTTTTATTCTCTATTTTGGAAAGGCCAGGGTGTGACTAGGGTGGGCATTCTAGTTTATTTATTTCTATGTTTTCTATTTCTTTGTTTTTGGCCGAGTGTGGTTCCCAATCAGAGGCAGCTGTCTATCGTTGTCTCTGATTGGGAATCATACTTAGGCAGCCCTTTTTCCCTCCTTCAGTGTGGGATCTTGTCTTTGTTTTGAGTGCATGTAGTTTGCACGACGAAGCTGTTTGGTCGTATTGTTTTTTGGTGTACATTTAAATTAAAGAAGAATGTACGCCTACCACGCTGCACCATGGTCTCATTCCGACGACAAACGTTACATCAGTACATTGTTTTCACTGAGGAAATGTACGAGTCTGCTGTTAGTGATAATGCAGAGGATTTCCCCAAGGTTGCTGTTGATGTATACCCCACGGTAGTTATTGGGGTCAAATTTGTCTCCACTTTTGTGTATTGGGGTGATCAGTCCTTGGTTCCAAATATTGGGGAAGATGCCAGAGCTAAGGATGATGTTTAAAAGTTTAAGTACGAGCCAATTGGAATTTGTTGTCTGTATATTTTATCATTTCATTGAGACCATCAACACCACAGACCTTTTGGGTTGGAGGTTTGTATTTTGTCCTGTAGTTAATTCAATGTAATTGGAGAATCCATTGGGTTTTGGTAGTGTCATGCCCTGACCATAGAGAGCCTTTTTTACTCTCTATTTTGGTTTGGTCGGGGTGTGACTAGGGGGTGTTCCTATCTAGGTTGTCTAGTTCTATGTTGGCCTGGTATGGTTCCCAATCAGAGGCAGCTGTTTATCGTTGTCTCTGAATTTGGATCATATTTAGGCAGCCATTTCCCCATTGTGCTTTGAGGGATCTTGTTTTTGTGTAGCTGCCTGTGAGCAGCCCAGAACGTCACGTTTCGTTTTCTTCTGTATTGTTTTTGGTGAGTTTCATATTTATTAAACATGTGGAACTCTAAGTACGCTGCGCCTTGGTCCATTCATTCAGACGAGCGTGACAGGTAGTCTTTATAAATAGAAAAAATTAAACAAAACAATGAAAGAATAAACACAACCCCCTAAAGACATCATCTCTTAGAAAAAACAAACAAGAGTGGATAGATTTTGGTCTTTTTCAACAGGTAATGCCTCCTCTCAGACAGACTACTGTGTGTGTGTGTGTGTCTAAGATTTGTATTTGATCATGTTTATATTTTTGCTGTTTGTTCCATACATCTCCATTTTGGATAGATAACTCTTCGTGTTGTTTGTTTAGTGTTTTTCAATTTTCCCAGAAGTGGTTTCAGTCTATGGATTATTCAATTACATTGAGATGATTTCTGACGTGCTGTTCCTTCTTTTTCCGTCGTGTATTTCTGTATTGTTTTAGGGATTCACCATAGTGAAGGCGTAGACTGAGGTTTTCTGGGTCTCTATGTTTTTGGTTGGATAGGTTTCTCAATTTCTTTCTTAGGTGTTTGAATTCTTCATCAAACCATTTGTCATTGTTGTTTGATTTGATAGGGAAGCTGAGGTCAAATATACTGTTTAGATTTTCTACTGCCAAGTTTACACCTTCACTATTACAGTGGAACGTTTTGTCCAGGAAGTTGTTGTAACGGCTTTCTTCCTGGGATGAAGGAGAGGACCAAAAGGCAGCGCAGTTAGTGTTCAACATATTTAATCAGATGATACACGGTGAACATTAACAAATAACAAAATAACAAAACGTGAAAGCCGAGACAGTCCTATCTGGTGCAGAACACAAACACAGAGACAGGAAACAGACGAACTAGACACACAACATAGAATTCCCACCCAGTTCACGTCCTGACCAACACTAAACAAGCAAAACACATAAGAACTCTGGTCAGGACGTTACAGTACCCCCCTCCTGAGGTGCGGACTCCGAACGCACCCCTAAAACTCAAGAGGAGGGTCTGGGTGGGCATCTGTCCGCGGTGGCGGCTCCGGCGCAGGACGAGGACACCACTCCACCACTGTCTTTGTCCCCCTCCTTAGCGTCCTTTGAGTGGCGACCCTCGCCCACGACCTTGGCCTAAGAATCCTCCCCAAGGCCCCCACGTGATTTAGGAGGTAGCTCAGGACAGAGAGGTAGCTCAGGACAGAGAGGTAGCTCAGGACAGAGAGGTAGCTCTGGACTAATGGCAGCTCCGGACTGAGTGGCAGCTCCGGACTGAGTGGCAGCTCCGGACTGAGTGGCAGCTCATGACTGGAGGGCAGCTCATGACTGGAGGGCAGCTCATGACTGGAGGGCAGCTCATGACTGGAGGGCAGCTCATGACTGGAGGGCAGCTCATGACTGTAGGGCAGCTCATGACTGGAGGGCAGCTCATGACTGTAGGGCAGCTCATGACTGGAAGGCAGCTCATGACTGGAGGGCAGCTCATGACTGGAGTGCAGCTCATGACTGGAAGGCAGCTCTGGCAGCTCCTGACTGGCTGGCGGCTCTGGCAGCTCCTGACTGACGGACGGCTCTAGCGGCTCCTGACTGACGGACGGCTCTAATGGCTCGGGACAGACGGGCGGCTCTAATGGCTCGTGGCAGACGGACGGCTCAGATGGCGCTGGGCAGACAGATGGCTCAGACGGCGCTGGGCAGACGGATGGCTCAGACGGCGCTGGGCAGACAGATGGCTCAGACGGCGCTGGGCAGACAGATGGCTCAGACGGCGCTGGGCAGACGGATGGCTCAGATGGTGCTGGGCAGGCAGGCAGCTCAGACGGCGCTGGGCAGACGAGCAGTGCAGGCGGCGTTGGGCAGATGGCCGACTCTGACCTGCTGAGGCGCACAGTAGACCTGGTGCGTGGTGCCGGAACTGGTGGTACCGGACTGGAGACACGCACCTCAGGGCGAGTGCGGGGAGAAGGAACAGTGCGTACAAGGCTCTGGAGACGCACAGGAGGCTTGGTGCGTGGTGCCGGAACTGGAGGTACTGTGCTGGGGCGGGAAGGTGGCGCCGGATATACCGGACCGTGCAGGCGTACTGGCTCCCTTGAGCACTGAGCCTGCCCAACCTTACCTGGTTGAATGGTCCCCGTAGCCCTGCCAGTGCGGCGAGGTGGAATAGCCTGCACTGGGCTATGCTGGCGAACCGGGGACACCATTTGTAAGGCTGGTGCCATGTACACCGGCCCGAGGAGACGTACTGGAGGCCAGATATGTTGAGCCGGCTTCATGGCACTTGGCTCAATGCTCACTCTAGCCCGGCTAGTGCGGGGAGGTGGAATAACCCGCACCGGGCTAAGCACACGTACAGGAGACTCCGTGCGCTCTTCCGCACAACACGGTGTCTGCCCGTACTCTCGCTCTCCACGGTAAGCCCGGGAAGTTGGTGCAGGTCTCCTACCTGACTTCGCCACACTCCCCTTTAGCCACCCCCCCCCAAGAAATTTTTGGGTGAGCCTCTCGGGCTTCCAGCCGCTCTGCCTTGCTAGTGCCTCATAATGCCGCCTCTCCGCTTTTGATGCCTCCAGCTCCGCTTTGGGACGGCGACACTCCTCTGGCTCTGCCCAGGGTCCTTCTCCGTCTAGAATCTCCTCCCATGTCCATTCCTCCTTGTACCACTGCTGCTGTCGCTGCTGCCCGTCTCCACGCTGCTTGGTCCGGGTTTGGTGGGTGGTTCTGTAACGGCTTTCTTCCTGGGATGAAGGAGAGGACCAAAAGGCAGCGCAGTTAGTGTTCAACATATTTAATCAGACGATACACGGTGAACATTAACAAATAACAAAATAACAAAACGTGAAAGCCGAGACAGTCCTATCTGGTGCAGAACACAAACACAGAGACAGGAAACAGACGAACTAGACACACAACATAGAATTCCCACCCAGTTCACGTCCTGACCAACACTAAACAAGCAAAACACATAAGAACTCTGGTCAGGACGTTACAGTTGTCTAAAAGGGATTGAATTTGTTGTTGCCTAATTGTTTTTTCGTAGGTTTCCACAATACATTCCTTCCATCTATAGCATTTCTTAATATTATTCAGTTCCTTTGGCTTTGATGCCTCATGATTGAGTATTGCTCTGTTCAAGTAGACTGTGATTTTGCTGTGATCTGATAGGGGTATCAGTCTCTCTCTGTCTCTCTCTCTCTCTCTCTTCCTTCTCTCTCTATCTCTATCTCTCTCTCTCTCTCTTCCTTCTCTCTGTCTCTCTTCCTCTCTCTCTCTGTCTCTCTCTATCTATCTCTGTCTCTCTCTTTCTCTCTTCCTTCTCTCTGTCTCTCTTCCTTCTCTCTCTATCTATCTCTGTCTCTCTCATTCTCTGTGACACCCTACTTATTCTCTCTTTTCCTCCTTTCTTTTTCCTTTCTCATTATTTCTTCCTTACTCCCTCTCTTTTTTAATCCCAATTTCACCATCTGTTAATGTACTTACATACAATACACCAGACAGCCAACCCACTGATGGTGAATACAGAGAGAGAGAGAGAGAGAGAGAGAGAGAGATAGTTAATGTATTTACAATACACCAGACAGCCAACCCACTGATGGTGAATACAGAGAGAGAGTTAATGTAGTTATATACAATACACCAGACAGCCAACCCACTGATGGTGAATACAGAGAGAGAGCTAATGTAGTTATATACAGTACACCAGACAGCCTGATGGTGAATACAGAGAGAGAGTGAGAGAGATAATGTAGTTACACACAGTACACCAGACAGCCAATGCTTTTGGGATTTTGCCCAATTGCCTCCTGTTTACGTAGGACCACAGTCAACCACGACCAGCAACAGGCAAGACACACACACCCAAGCACACACAGACGCACACATCACACCAAACACACCCACACACAAACACACCACACACCACACACACACATGCACTTCCCCTCTATGAAAGCGTGGCATCACAACATGTTGTACCATTAATAATAAATGAATACTAAACACCTTACTACTATGTCTAGTGCCAATCCTTCCAATCCAACACTGCCATTCAATGTTAAGGAGATTGGCTCTGAAATGCAGGGATAAGGTGTGGTGGCTTGTTGTCATGGCAATTCACCAGTCTGTCGTTGTTACCTCCAATGGGATAATCATCACACATGTTATTAGAACAGAGACACCCCCCATATCATCACACTATGTTATTAGAACAGAGACACCCCCCATATCATCACACTATATTATTAGAACACAGACACCCCCCATATCGTCACACTATGTTATTAGAACACAGACACCCCCCATATCATCAAATTGTTATTAGGACACAGACACCCCCCATATCATCACACTATGTTATTAGAACACAGACACCCCCCATATCATCACACTATATTATTAGAACAGAGACACCCCCCATATCATCACACTATGTTATTAGAACACAGACACCCCCCATATCATCACACTATGTTATTAGAACACAGACACCCCCCATATCATCACACTATATTATTAGAACACAGACACCCCCCATATCATCACACTATGTTATTAGAACAGAGAAACCCCCCATATCATCACACTATGTTATTAGAACACAGACACCCCCCATATCATCACACTGTGTTATTAGAACACAGACACCCCCCATATCATCACACTATGTTATTAGAACACAGACACCCCCCATATCATCACATTATGTTATTAGAACACAGAAACCCCCCATATAATCACACTATGTTATTAGGACACAGACACCCCCCATATCATCACACTATGTTATTAGAACAGAGACACCCCCCATATCATCACACTATGTTATTAGAACACAGACACCCCCCATATCATCACACTGTGTTATTAGAACACAGACACCCCCCATATCACCACACTATGTTATTAGAACACAGACACCCCCCATATCATCACATTATGTTATTAGAACACAGAAACCCCCCATATAATCACACTATATTATTAGAACAGAGAAACCCCCCATATCATCACACTATGTTATTAGAACAGAGACACCCCCCATATCATCACACTATATTATTAGAACAGAGAAACCCCCATATCATCACACTATGTTATTACAACAGAGAAACCCCCCATATCTTCACACTATATTATTAGAACAGAGAAACCCCCCATATCATCACACTATATTATTAGAACACAGAAACCCCCCATATCATCACACTATGTTATTAGAACAGAGACACCCCCCATATCATCACACTATATTATTAGAACACAGAAACCCCCCATATCATCACACTATGTTATTAGAACAGAGACACCCCCCATATCATCACACTATATTATTAGAACACAGAAACCCCCCATATCATCACACTATATTATTAGAACACAGAAAACCCCCATATCATCACACTATATTATTAGAACACAGAAACCCCCCATATCATCACACTATATTATTAGAACAGAGAAACCCCGCATATCATCACACTATATAATTAGAACAGAGATACCCCCCATATCATCACACTATGTTATTAGAACACAGACACCCCCCATATCATTACATTATTTTATTAGAACACAGACACCCCCCATATCATCACACTATTTTATTAGAACACAGACACCCCCAGTATCATCACACTGTTATTAGAACACAGACACCCCCCATATCATCACACTATGTTATTAGAACACAGACACCCCCCATATCATCACATTGTTATTAGGACACAGACACCCCCCATATCATCACACTATGTTATTAGAACACAGACACCCCCCATATCATCACACTATATTATTAGAACAGAGACACCCCCCATATCATCACACTATGTTATTAGAACACAGACACCCCCCATATCATCACACTATGTTATTAGAACACAGACACCCCCCATATCATCACACTATATTATTAGAACACAGACACCCCCCATATCATCACACTATGTTATTAGAACAGAGAAACCCCCCATATCATAACACTATGTTATTAGAACACAGACACCCCCCATATCATCACACTGTGTTATTAGAACACAGACACCCCCCATATCATCACACTATGTTATTAGAACACAGACACCCCCCATATCATCACATTATGTTATTAGAACACAGAAACCCCCCATATAATCACACTATGTTATTAGGACACAGACACCCCCCATATCATCACACTATGTTATTAGAACAGAGACACCCCCCATATCATCACACTATGTTATTAGAACACAGACACCCCCCATATCATCACACTGTGTTATTAGAACACAGACACCCCCCATATCACCACACTATGTTATTAGAACACAGACACCCCCCATATCATCACATTATGTTATTAGAACACAGAAACCCCCCATATAATCACACTATATTATTAGAACAGAGAAACCCCCCATATTATCACACTATGTTATTAGAACAGAGACACCCCCCATATCATCACACTATATTATTAGAACAGAGAAACCCCCATATCATCACACTATGTTATTACAACAGAGAAACCCCCCATATCTTCACACTATATTATTAGAACAGAGAAACCCGCCATATCATCACACTATATTATTAGAACACAGAAACCCCCCATATCATCACACTATGTTATCAGAACAGAGACACCCCCCATATCATCACACTATATTATTAGAACACAGAAACCCCCCATATCATCACACTATGTTATTAGAACAGAGACACCCCCCATATCATCACACTATATTATTAGAACACAGAAACCCCCCATATCATCACACTATATTATTAGAAAAGAAAACCCCCATATCATCACACTATATTATTAGAACACAGAAACCCCCCATATCATCACACTATATTATTAGAACAGAGAAACCCCCCATATCATCACACTATATAATTAGAACAGAGATACCCCCCATATCATCACACTATGTTATTAGAACACAGACACCCCCCATATCATTACATTATTTTATTAGAACACAGACACCCCCCATATCATCACACTATTTTATTAGAACACAGACACCCCCAGTATCATCACACTGTTATTAGAACACAGACACCCCCCATATCATCACACTATGTTATTAGAACACAGACACCCCCCATATCATCACACTATATTATTAGAACACAGACACCCCCCATATCATCACACTATGTTATTAGAACACAGACACCCCCCATATCACCACACTATATTATTAGAACACAGACACCCCCCATATCATCACACTATATAATTAGGACACAGACACCCCCCATATCATCACACTATGTTAATAGAACAGAGAAACCCCCCATATCATCACACTATGTTATTAGAACAGAGAAACCCCCCATATCATCACACTATATTATTAGAACAGAGAAACCCCCCATATCATCACACTATCTTATTAGAACAGAGAAACCCCCCATATCATCACACTATATTATTAGAACAGAGAAACCCCCCATATCATCACACTATATTATTAGAACACAGAAACCCCCCATATCATCACACTATGTTATTAGAACAGAGACACCCCCCATATCATCACACTATATTATTAGAACACAGAAACCCCCCATATCATCACACTATGTTATTAGAACAGAGACACCCCCCATATCATCACACTATATTATTAGAACACAGAAACCCCCCATATCATCACACTATATTATTAGAACACAGAAACCCCCCATATCATCACACTATATTATTAGAACAGAGAAACCCCCCATATCATCACACTATATTATTAGAACAGAGAAACCCCCCATATCATCACACTATATAATTAGAACAGAGAAACCCCCCATATCATCACACTATGTTATTAGAACACAGACACCCCCCATATCATTACATTATTTTATTAGAACACAGACACCCCCCATATCATCACACTATTTTATTAGAACACAGACACCCCCCATATCATTACATTATTTTATTAGAACAGAGACACCCCCCATATCATCACACTATGTTATTAGAACACAGACACCCCCCGTATCATCACACTATTTTATTAGAACACAGACACCCCCCATATCATCACATTATGTTATTAGAACACAGAAACCCCCCATATCATCACACTATGTTATTAGAACAGAGACACCCCCCATATCATCACACTATGTTATTAGAACACAGACACCCCCCGTATCATCACACTGTTATTAGAACACAGACACCCCCCATATCATCACACTATGTTATTAGAACACAGACACCCCCCATATCATCACACTATTTTATTAGAACACAGACACCCCCCATATCATTACATTATTTTATTAGAACAGAGACACCCCCCATATCATTACATTATTTTATTAGAACAGAGACACCCCCCATATCATCACACTATGTTATTAGAACAGAGACACCCCCCATATCATCACATTATGTTATTAGAACACAGAAACCCCCCATATCATCACACTATGTTATTAGAACAGAGACACCCCCCATATCATCACACTATGTTATTAGAACACAGACACCCCCCGTATCATCACACTGTTATTAGAACACAGACACCCCCCATATCATCACACTATGTTATTAGAACACAGACACCCCCCATATCATCACACTATGTTATTAGAACACAGACACCCCCCATATCATAACACTATATTATTAGGACACAGACACCCCCCATATCATCACACTGTTATTAGAACACAGACACCCCCCATATCGTCACATTATGTTATTAGAACACAGACACCCCCCATATCATCACACTATGTTATTAGAACACAGACACCCCCCATATCATCACACTATATTATTAGAACACAGACACCCCCCATATCATCACACTATATTATTAGAACACAGAAACCCCCCATATCATCACACTATATTATTAGGACACAGACACCCCCCATATCATCACACTATGTTAATAGAACAGAGAAACCCCCCATATCATCACACTATGTTATTAGAACACAGACACCCCCCATATCATCACACTGTGTTATTAGAACACAGACACCCCCCATATCATCACACTATGTTATTAGAACACAGTCACCCCCCATATCATCACACCATGTTATTAGAACAGAGAAACCCCCCATATCATCACACTATGTTATTAGAACACAGACACCCCCCATATCATCACACTGTGTTATTAGAACACAGACACCCCCCATATCATCACACTATGTTATTAGAACACAGATACCCCCCATATCATCACACTATGTTATTAGGACACAGACACCCCCCATATTATCACACTATGTTATTAGGACACAGACACCCCCCATATCATCACACTATATTATTAGAACAGAGAAACCCCCCATATCATCACACTATATTATTAGAACACAGAAACCCCCCATATCATCACACTATATAATTAGAACAGAGAAACCCCCCATATCATCACACTATGTTATTAGAACACAGACACCCCCATATCATTACATTATTTTATTAGAACACAGACACACCCCATATCATCACACTATTTTATTAGAACACAGACACCCCCCATATCATTACATTATTTTATTAGAACAGAGACACCCCCCATATCATCACACTATGTTATTAGAACACAGACACCCCCCGTATCATCACACTATTTTATTAGAACACAGACACCCCCCATATCATCACATTATGTTATTAGAACACAGAAACCCCCCATATCATCACACTATGTTATTAGAACAGAGACACCCCCCATATCATCACACTATGTTATTAGAACACAGACACCCCCCGTATCATCACACTGTTATTAGAACACAGACACCCCCCATATCATCACACTATGTTATTAGAACACAGACACCCCCCATATCATCACACTATTTTATTAGAACACAGACACCCCCCAAATCATTACATTTTTTTATTAGAACAGAGACACCCCCCATATCATTACATTATTTTATTAGAACAGAGACACCCCCCATATCATCACACTATGTTATTAGAACAGAGAAACCCCCCATATCATCACATTATGTTATTAGAACACAGAAACCCCCCATATCATCACACTATGTTATTAGAACAGAGACACCCCCCATATCATCACACTATGTTATTAGAACACAGACACCCCCCGTATCATCACACTGTTATTAGAACACAGACACCCCCCCGTATCATCACACTATGTTATTAGAACACAGACACCCCCCATATCATCACACTATGTTATTAGAACACAGACACCCCCCATATCATCACACTATATTATTAGGACACAGACACCCCCCATATCATCACACTGTTATTAGAACACAGACACCCCCCATATCATCACACTATGTTATTAGAACACAGGCACCCCCCATATCATCACACTATTGTAATTAGAACACAGACACCCCCCATATCATCACACTATATTATTAGTAGGACACCAGACACCCCCATATCATCACACTATATTATAGAACACAGAACCCCCCATATCATCAACACTATTTATTAGAACACAGACACCCCCCATATCATCACACTATATTATTAGAACCAGACACCCCCATATCATCACACTATATTATTAGACACAGACACCCCCCATATCATCACACTATGTTATTAGAACAGAGAAACCCCCATATCATCACACTATTTATTATAACAAGACACCCCCCAATATCATCACACTGTGTTATTAGAACACAGACACCCCCCATATCATCACACTATGTATTAGAACACAGACACCCCCCATATCATCACACTATGTTATTAGAACACAGACACCCCCCATATCATCACACTAGTTTATTAGAACACAGACACCCCCATATCATCACACTATGTTATTAGAACACAGACACCCCCATATCATCACACTATGTTATTAGGACACAGACACCCCCCATATTATCACACTATGTTATTAGACACAGACACCCCCATCATCACACTATGTTATTAGAACACAGAACCCCCCATACATCACACTATGTTATAGGACACAGAGACCCCCATATCATCACACTTGTTATTAGAACACAGACACCCCCCCATATCATCACAACTATGTTATTAGAACAGTACACCCCCATATCATCACACTATGTTATTAGAACACAGACACCCCCCATATCATCACACTGTGTTATTAGAAACACAGACACCCCCCATATCACCACACTAATTTATTAGGACACAGACACCCCCCATATCACCACA